>NW_027507709.1:0-275398 GCF_037356315.1 Lithobates pipiens | reverse complement strand
GAAAAATACAGAGTTTCTGTGGCTTTTGAAAACTATGATTGCTAGGAAAAATAAAAGTCTTGAAAGAAATGCATGAAGTGACAAGTATTTAAGTCACCAACCTAAATGTTCTCATCTATTTCTTTGCCTCAAACAGAGTGAAAGTATTTAGCCTTCAGTATGGCTCAATGACAGACAACACAAGGGAAGCAATTTATGAGTACTTCATGAAACCATACTTGATTGCAAAGGCAGCCAATTCCAAAGGTATTTTTCCGTGTTCCCTATTCTGTTGTTAGCCAAAGGTGCTTCTTGTCTCTCTTCACTGTGGTTAAAATGTCAGTTTCCTCTTTGATCTTGGAGTTATTTTATACCAGCTTGATAGAAAATATCTTTGTTTTCCTTTAGTTAATTGCAATGCTGGAAGCTTCCAGAACTGGCAGGATTTGAACACTGGAGCCTTTTTCTCCTACTTTTCACTTCAAGAAATCCTAGCACTCTATGGATCATTTACACCGGTACGTCTACTGGAAACTGGTTGAAGTTTGTAGATCCTAGATTGATGGTGAAAGGGCTTAAACTAATCACATGAAATGGGTTCCCATGCTGTAGGGATGTTTACTGCTATACATAGGTTTTGGTCGCATGAGTTAACTGCACACATCTTCCGTGTGTTGTAGAAGAGGAATTGGGATATGCAGAGACAACATCAAATTACTAAAATTGAACTCAAAATACTGTTTCTGAAATGGGTAGTAAAAGGCTGAAGGACTAGAGAAGTGTATTTCAATGTTGGCTCCATCCGGGAAAATTAATAGAATGATTAAAAATAAAATGATAAATTCAGTTACTCTAACCATTGTTTACTGACAAGAAAAATATGATAACTCTTTTCCAGAATGACAGTCTCCAGCAGTCCTGGCTGAATTTGTGACCAAAGGTGATGTTCTCCTCAATGCAACTTTGCTGGAAACATATCTAAGCGCCATCGCATTACAAAATGTCACAGTCTTCCTGCAAGCTCTCTCTACACAGCAATTCAGGTAAATATGAAAGAGCAATCCTTAAAAACATTGTGCTTTGACCAGAAGACTTCTAAAGTTATGCGGTTTTAGGAGACTCTGGTATTTATGTTTGATTAGCATGCAAGCAATAGCGTCTTTTTGTTAACTTTTTCAAAAATCCTTGATTTCTACATGTAGGCAAACTTGTCAGAGGAGCAAGTAACAACAATAAAGACAACACTCCTAGCCACACAGCTCAGGAATCATCAGGCCAACTTCACTATCTATACAACAGATGAGTGGATGGTCTTATTCCAGGATTACTTGTTTAACTTGACTATGTATTTCGACCAAACCATTCTTGAGTTCATTCCTCAGTACATACCCTGCTCATCCTACCAAGCAATGTAAGTACAAAGATGTCTAAGTCAGAAAAATACAGAGTTTCTGTGGCTTTTGAAAACTATGATTGCTAGGAAAAATAAAAGTCTTGAAAGAAATGCATGAAGTGACAAGTATTTAAGTCACCAACCTAATCGGGACCTCCTTCCTCCCGCTGGTGACCCCTCTAGTGATATAAAGATCTATATAGAGGAATCAGGACCTCCTTCCTCCTGCCGGTGACCCCTCTAGTGATATAAAGATCTATATAGAGGAATCAGGACCCTTCCTCCTGCTGGTGACCCCTCTAGTGATATAAAGATCTATATAGAGGAATCAGGACCTCCTTCCTCCTGCTGGTGACCCCTCAAGTGATATAAAGATCTATATAGAGGAATCAGGACCTCCTTCCTCCTGCCGGTGGACCCCTCTAGTGATATAAAGATCTATATAGAGGAATCAGGACCTCCTTCCTCCTGCTGGTGACCCCTCTAGTGATATAAAGATCTATATAGAGGAATCAGGGACCTCCTCCTCCTGCCGGTGACCCCTCAAGTGATATAAAGATCTATATAGAGGATCAGGACCTCCTTCCTCCTCATGGTGACCCCTCTAGTGATATAAAGATCTATATAGAGGAATCAGGACCTCCTTCCTCCCTCCGGTGACCCCTCTAGTGATATAAAGATCTATATAGAGGAATCAGGACCTCCTTCCTCCCTCCATGGTGACCCCTCTAGTGATATAAAGATCTATATAGAGGAATCAGGACCTCCTTCCTCCTGCCGGTGACCCCTCTAGTGATATAAAGATCTATATAGAGGAATCAGGACCTCCTTCCTCCTGCCGGTGACCCCTCTAGTGATATAAAGATCTATATAGAGGAATCAGGACCTCCTTCTTCCTGCCGGTGACCCCTCTAGTGATATAAAGATCTATATAGAGGAATCAGGACCTCCTTCCTCCTGCTGGTGATCCCTCTAGTGATATAAAGATCTATATAGAGGAATCGGGACCTCCTTCCTCCTGCCGGTGATCCCTCTAGTGATATAAAGATCTATATAGAGGAATCAGGACCTCCTTCCTCCTCCTGGTGACCCCTCTAGTGATATAAAGATCTATATAGAGGAATCAGGACCTCCTTCCTCCTGCTGGTGATCCCTCTAGTGATATAAAGATCTATATAGAGGAATCGGGACCTCCTTCCTCCTGCTGGTGATCCCTCTAGTGATATAAAGATCTATATAGAGGAATCAGGACCTCCTTCCTCCTGCTGGTGATCCCTCTAGTGATATAAAGATCTATATAGAGGAATCAGGACCTCCTTCCTCCTGCCGGTGACCCCTCTAGTGATATAAAGATCTATATAGAGGAATCAGGACCTCCTTCCTCCTGCTGGGGGACCCCTCTAGTGATATAAAGATCTATATAGAGGAATCAGGACCTCCTTCCTCCTGCTGGTGACCCCTCTAGTGATATAAAGATCTATATAGAGGAATCGGGACCTCCTTCCTCCTGCTGGTGATCCCTCTAGTGATATAAAGATCTATATAGAGGAATCGGGACCTCCTTCCTCCTCCTGGTGACCCCTCTAGTGATATAAAGATCTATATAGAGGAATCGGGACCTCCTTCCTCCTGCTGGTGACCCCTCTAGTGATATAAAGATCTATATAGAGGAATCCGGGACCTCCTTCCTCCTGCTGGTGACCCCTCTAGTGATATAAAGATCTATATAGGGAATCAGGACCTCCTTCCTCCTGCCGGTGACCCCTCTAGTGATATAAAGATCTATATAGAGGAATCAGGACCTCCTTCCTCCTCCTGGTGACCCCTCTAGTGATATAAAGATCTATATAGAGGAATCGGGACCTCCTTCCTCCTGCCGGTGACCCCTCTAGTGATATAAAGATCTATATAGAGGAATCGGACCTCCTTCCTCCTGCCGGTGACCCCTCTAGTGATATAAAGATCTATATAGAGGAATCAAGACCTCCTTCCTCCTGCCGGTGACCCCTCTAGTGATATAAAGATCTATATAGAGGAATCAGGACCTCCTTCCTCCTCCTGGTGACCCCTCTAGTGATATAAAGATCTATATAGAGGAATCAGGACCTCCTTCCTCCTGCCGGTGATCCCCTCTAGTGATATAAAGATCTATATAGAGGAATCAGGACCTCCTTCTTCTCGGTGACCCCTCTAGTGATATAAGATCTATATAGAGGAATCAGGACCTCCTTCCTCCTGCTGGTGATCCCTCTAGTGATATAAAGATCTATATAGAGGAATCGGGACCTCCTTCCTCCTGCCGGTGATCCCTCTAGTGATATAAAGATCTATATAGAGGAATCAGGGCCTCCTTCCTCCTCCTGGTGACCCCTCTAGTGATATAAAGATCTATATAGAGGAATCAGGACCTCCTTCCTCCTGCTGGTGATCCCTCTAGTGATATAAAGATCTATATAGAGGAATCGGGACCCTCCTTCCTCCTGCTGGTGATCCCTCTAGTGATATAAAGATCTATATAGAGGAATCAGGACCTCCTTCCTCCTGCTGGTGATCCCTCTAGTGATATAAAGATCTATATAGAGGAATCAGGACCTCCTTCCTCCTGCGGTGACCCCTCTAGTGATATAAAGATCTATATAGAGGAATCAGGACCTCCTTCCTCCTGCTGGGGACCCTCTAGTGATATAAAGATCTATATAGAGGAATCAGGACCTCCTTCCTCCTGTGGGTGACCCCTCTAGTGATATAAAGATCTATATAGAGGAATCGGGACCTCCTTCCTCCTGCTGGTGATCCCTCTAGTGATATAAAGATCTATATAGAGGAATCGGGACCTCCTTCCTCCTCCTGGTGACCCCTCTAGTGATATAAAGATCTATATAGAGGAATCGGGACCTCCTTCCTCCTGCTGGTGACCCCTCTAGTGATATAAAGATCTATATAGAGGAATCGGGACCTCCTTCCTCCTGCTGGTGACCCCTCTAGTGATATAAAGATCTATATAGAGGAATCAGGACCTCCTTCCTCCTGCCGGTGACCCCTCTAGTGATATAAAGATCTATATAGAGGAATCAGGACCTCCTTCCTCCTTGGTGACCCCTCTAGTGATATAAAGATCTATATAGAGGAATCGGGACCTCCTTCCTCCTGCCGGTGACCCCTCTAGTGATATAAAGATCTATATAGAGGAATCGGGACCTCCTTCCTCCTGCCGGTGACCCCTCTAGTGATATAAAGATCTATATAGAGGAATCAAGACCTCCTTCCTCCTGCCGGTGACCCCTCTAGTGATATAAAGATCTATATAGAGGAATCAGGACCTCCTTCCTCCTCCTGGTGACCCCTCTAGTGATATAAAGATCTATATAGAGGAATCAGGACCTCCTTCCTCCTGCCGGTGATCCCTCTAGTGATATAAAGATCTATATAGAGGAATCGGGACCTCCTTCCTCCCGCTGGTGACCCCTCTAGTGATATAAAGATCTATATAGAGGAATCAGGACCTCCTTCCTCCGCTGGTGACCCCTCTAGTGATATAAAGATCTATATAGAGGAATCGGGACCTCCTTCCTCCTGCCGGTGACCCCTCTAGTGATATAAAGATCTATATAGAGGAATCAGGGACCTCCTTCCTCCTGCTGGTGACCCCTCTAGTGATATAAAGATCTATATAGAGGAATCAGGACCTCCTTCCTCCTGCTGGTGACCCCTCTAGTGATATAAAGATCTATATAGAGGAATCAGGACCTCCTTCCTCCTGCTGGTGACCCCTCTAGTGATATAAAGATCTATATAGAGGAATCAGGACCTCCTTCCTCCTCCTGGTGATCCCTTCAGTGTTGCACCCCAGAAGAAGTCTATTGCCTTTCCCCTTCCCAGTTACATCAATATAACTAAACAGAAGGTTAGAAGGAAACTTGGGGGTCAATCACATCATGCGTTTCCCCCACAGGAGTCACCACAAATATTCCTGGGGGTGGGGGGCCCTCTAGGAGGCTCAAGTCAGCGGGGGGCCCTCTAGGAGGCTCAGGTTAGTAAGTGGGGAGCCCCCCCAAGGTTAGGGTTAAACACTTTCAGGCAGAAGCGGCACGCTCATGCAGAAATACCCAACACTGGGGGCAGGAGAGAGAATCCCAGAGGCGACATCTGCAGGGGGCAGGTCAGGAAGAGAGTCCATCTGAAGATAGTAAGTGGTGGAGTGGTGATAGTAGACAGGATGTGAGCCGGCCCGCGGGGGAGGTGGTGCGGAGAAAGGGGGACATGGTGCAGGAGAAGCATTGGAAGAAGAAGCGGAGGGGTGGTGATCAGAGCTGAAGGACTGTCCGTGAGAGAGGCTGCGCATTCGGTGGAGGGAGACTTTGCTGGGCCGGTAATGGACGGCCGGTGGGGCGGCTTCGCTCACCACGTAACCTTCTACCAACCTCTGAGATCCTAGGGTGGAATGCCCGGAGTCCACGTGCCGCTGCCGCAGGCTGGCCAGGTTGGGAGCTGTGGAGAAAGAAGAATACAATGAGATGGTGGAAGTTCAATGACTCCGTCAGCTTGCTGCACGTTCCTGGAGGTTCTCCTGGACTTCGAGGTGGAGGAGGTCCTAACCCCATGAAGGTTCAGGAGAATCGGCCAACCGAGCCAGGAACTGGCAAACAAGGCGACATCCTTACCGTCTGCCCCCCTCCCCCAGCATGCAATGTGCCCAGACTGTGTGAACATGCCGAGATCATCAATAAGCCATGCAAGACGTGTGTGAGGACAATTCTACGGAGCTGAAAGAAGTGAACATCCATTCCTGGAAGAGGGCTGCCTACAGAGGACAGGCATGTGGGGGCATGTGTGGGGGGAGGGGGACCAGAAGAGGTCTCATCGCTAAGAATACAGAACGAGAGGTTACCTTCAGTACGTCACAATGATCAGAGATAAGCAGCTGAAGTCACAAACAAATCGTTTTCTGTAACAGGTGGACGTCTCTCCCTGTTGGTTCCCTGAGTTCCCTCTCACTGGGAAGACTTGATTTTCTTATTTACTTGTATTCTCTCCCTGTCAGAGCACAGCCTGCTTGAAGGCCCCACAGAGGCTGTCCTGTGTCCTGCCTGATCTCAGATAACCAACCGGGAAAGAAGATCAGCCAAATGTAGGTTTTCCCTTCTCCAGTCATATATATGGAGCTCTGGATGGAGACAGGACAGCGCCAGAACCCTATATTTACCCCCTGGAACCCCTATCAAACCCCCCCCCCACTATCCCCAATCTCCACTTCCCCAACTTGTCTATCCACCCCCCGGATTTTCCCTTCCCAACGGTCTACTCACACCCCAAATAACCCCCCCAAAGAAACACGTTTACTCCAAGGACCCCCAACCCACCAGGACACTCTCCCTTTCCCCAGAACTGTCCAATAACACCCCCGACATCCTCCTCCCCTCAACTGTCCACTCCCAGGACCCCTCCCCATCCAATAACCCCCAGGACCCCTCCCCATCCACTCCCAGGACCCCCCCACCCAATCACCCCCTAGACACCCCCCCAACTGTCTACTCACCAGGACCCCTCTCCATCCAATCAACCCCTGACACCTTCCAACTGTCCACTCCCAGGACCCCTCCCCATCCAATAACCCCCTAGACCCCCCCACCCAATCACCCCCTAGACACCGCCCCTCCAACCTGCTACTCACCAGGACCCCTCTCCATCCAATTCAACCCCTGACACCTTCCAACTGTCCATTCCCAGGACCCCTCCCCATCCAATAACCCCCTGGACCCCCCCAACTGTCCACTCCCAGGACCCCTCCCCATCCAATAACCCCCTGGACCCCTCCCCATCCACTCCCAGGACCCCCCCACCCAATCACCCCTAGACACCCCCCCCCCCCCCAACTGTCTACTCACCAGGACCCCTCTCCATCCAATCAACCCCTGACACCTTTCAACTGTCCACTCCCAGGACCCCTCCCCATCCAATAACCCCCGGGACCCCCCCAACTGTCCACTCCCAGGACCCCTCCCCATCCAATAACCCCCTGGACCCCTCCCCATCCACTCCCAGGACCCCCCCACCCAATCACCCCCTAGACACCCCCCCCCCCCCAACTGTCTACTCACCAGGACCCCTCTCCATCCAATCAACCCCTGACACCTTCCAACTGTCCATTCCCAGGACCCCTCCCCATCCAATAACCCCCTGGACCCCCCACAACTGCCACTCCCAGGACCCCCACCCAATCACTCCCTAGACACCCCCCCCCCCGTCTACTCATCAGGACCCCCCACCCAATCACTCCCTAGACACCCCCCCCCCCCCGTCTACTCATCAGGACCCCTCTCCATCCAATCAACCCCTGACACCTTCCAACTGTCCACACCCAGGACCCCTCCCCATATCCAATAACCCTTTGGACACCCCCCCAACTGTCTACTCCCAGGACCCCTCCCCATCAAATAAGCCCCTAGACCCCCCCCAACTGTCCACTCCCGGGACCCCTCCCCATCCAATAACCCCCTGGACCCCCCCAACTGTCCACTCCCAGGACCCCTCCCCATCCAATAACCCCCTGGACCCCCCCCCCTCCAACTGTCCACTCCCAGGACCCCCACCCAATCACCCCCTAGACACCCCCCCCCCCCCCCCCGTCTACTCACCAGGACCCCTCTCCATCCAATCAACCCCTGACACCTTCCAACTGTCCACTCCCAGGACCCCTCCCCATATCCAATAACCCCTGGGACCCCCCAACTGTCCACTCCCAGGATCCCCCTCCCCCCAATTTTCCACTCCCAAGACCCCCTCCCCATCCAATCTCCCCCTAAACCCCCCCCCCCCCCAACTGACTACTCACCAGCACCCCTCTCCATCCAATTATCCCCTGACACCTTCCAACTGTCCACTACCAGGACCCCCTACCCATCCAATCTCCCCCTAAACACCCCCCAACTGTCTACTCACCAGGACCCCTCTCCATCCAATTATCCCCTGACACCTTTCAACTGTCCACTCCCAGGACCCCTCCCCATATCCAATAACCTCCGAGACCCCCCGTCCATTCCCAGAACCCCACCATCCAATCACCTCTTGGACCCCCCCCCCCCAATTGTCCACTCCCAAGACCCCCCTCCCCATCCAATCACCCCCTGGACACCCCCCATCCAGACCCGTCTGATCACCCCCTGGACCCCGCCCCCAAGACATCCCCATCCAATCCCCCCCAGACACCCCCCCCCCCCACATCTGCCCCTCCCAGGACACCTCCCCATCCAATGACCCCCAGTCCCCAGAGAGCCCATCGGGGGGCGCTGTCAGTAAAGGGAGGAAAGGGTTAGAGCGGAGAAGTGACAGTTGGAGTTCTACCAGCCGAGTGACAGACAGGAAGTGAGAACATTCCGCCAAACCCGTAAACTTCCAGAGAGCCGAGTCCTCGGAGCAGGTAGACGGGCGCTCGTTGTATCTGCGTCCCATCAGCCACGCGGCATCTGTCTCAACCAATGAGGGGGGAGAATGAGGTGGGAGGGGATAAAAAGTTCTCCCTATCAGAATACACAACATTCACTTCTGGCTGGAGCTCCTCCCCCTCTGGGAATCAGCCACCGCCGGTCCTGGCTCTGCCCAGGTGACCCGAATGAGACTACCAGGGCGGGGATTGGAGTCGGACAATGGTGTGGGGGATGGAATATTAAATGGCAGCAGGTGGGCGGTTCTACCTGCCAGACTCCACCCATTAAAGTGGAACTCTAGGAAACCTGAGTAGGATGATGAATTTGTGATTCTGTCCGGCCGGTCTGGTGATTACCGATCACTGGACTGAGGTGACGACTCTCCATCCAATGAGGAGGCGGTGACACCGGAAGGAGGACTCGGCGACATGCAAGTCACAAGACCGTCTGCACAGAACTCCACAGTTCCATTTCAGTCCCTGGACCTCTTCCTGCAAACACTTCCCGGAGCCGACTTCCTGTTGTGTCTCTGGGACAGGAAGTGAAGGGAATCTTCCTCGGGGGGACACCGACGGGTTTCACCTCCTCTACTCCAGAGAGCTGAAACTAATCTCTGGCGATGAATAGGAGCGCTCCCCTCTGGACGGATCGCCGGTGACCCCGGATCACACTATTAAAGGGCCAGTACACTCCAATGACAACCTCAGGAGGAGGCATCTGGGCTATATACCCCCCCCCCCCCCCCCCCCCGTGAGGGAATACCCCATATTGTACCAAACATGTCACACTTGTGGAACGGCGACTGACAGGCGTCATCGCCAAAGGTTTACAGGTTACCAGCTTGGCGTTTCAGAGGAGTCCTGGGGATAGAATTATCGATCTCACTCACGGCGATACCTCACTTGTGTGGTGTGATCGCCGTTTACATATGTGGGTGTGGCCTAAGTATGTGTTCAACACTGAGCGCGAAGGGGGGCGGATCATTAATAAAATGTTTGGCTTTTTTACTTATTACATTTTTTTTTTATCACTTTTATTCCTATTAGGAGAAATGTAATTATCCCTTGTGAGAGAAATAAGGGGACAACAGGTCCTCTTTATGGAGACATCAGGGGCCAATAAAGCCCCCCAAATCTCACACCTCCACAGAGGCCCCCAAATCTCCCCCCTCCACAGAGACCCCAAATCTCCCCCCTCCACAGAGACCCCCAAATCTCCCCCCTCCACAGAGACCCCCAAATCTCACCCCTCCACAGAGACCCCCAAATCTCACCCCTCCACAGAGACCCCCAAATCTCACCCCTCCACAGAGACCCCCAAATCTCACCCCTCCCACAGAGACCCCCAAATCTCACCCCTCCCACAGAGACCCCCAAATCTCACCCCTCCACAGAGACCCCCAAATCTCACCCCTCTCCACAGAGACCCCCAAATCTCTCCCCTCCACAGAGACCCCCAAATCTCACCCCTCCACAGAGACCCCCCAAAATCTTTCTCCTCCACAGAGACCCAAATCTCACCCCTCCACAGAGACCCCCAAATCTCACCCTTCCCACAGAGACCCCCAAATCTCTCCCCTCCACAGAGACCCCCAAATCTCTCCCCTCCACAGAGACCCCCAAATCTCTCCCCTCCACAGAGACCCCCAAATCTTTCTCCTCCACAGAGACCCCAAATCTCCCCCTCCACAGAGACCCCCAAATCTCCCCCTCCACAGAGACCCCCAAATCTCCCCCCTCCACAGAGACCCCCAAATCTCTCCCCCTCCACAGAGACCCCCAAATCTCTCCTCTACAATGGAAAGCATTAGATAAAGAAAAACATGGATCTAACCAAAGGTTTACATTGGCCTGGAACAGGAAGTGATGTCATGAGGTCACTCCGGTCCTCCTAGACCATAGAGATGAGTGGAGGCCATCAGTGACTGCAAAGGGGCTGCAGGAGATGTAACAAAAGTGTGGCCCCCGCTGACTTCCTGCCCAGGAACCTGATAGGTGTCACTTCTAAATCTTTCCGTGTACTGGCCCTTTAATAAAACGCAGTGACACACCGCTCCCCACACGCAGGCAGAGGTGAAGGACGGGGGTCCCACCAAGGGGGGGAGGGGCCAATTGCACTTACACTGCATGCTGATGGGGGACACAATCTCCCTCATCGAGGTCGTCCAGGTCATCGGTCATTATAAAGTGGGCGGGCCAGGCCGGGCTCCGCCCACCAGACTGGGGTCGAGGTTCAGTGATGCCATCAGGAGGTGGATTCCGGGGTTGTTGACGATCTGGAAGCCGCAGAGAGTCTCGATCTGCTGCCAGCGATGGAGGCGTTCACGGAGCGCCGCGGTCACCTCGCTGAGCGCTTGCCTAGGAGGGGGGAGGAGGGGAGAAGGTGAGACGCCACGGAGTACAAAACCAAAAGGAAAACAAAATGATTCTTTTCTGTGCAGGACTAAAATAAAACTTAATTTCAGCAAAAGGTGGGATCATGCAAATGTCGCATTTCCATTTCCAGCCAGCAGATGGCACTCCTTTTATGAATGTTTACCAGGCAAATCCTAACTGCTTTGCTGAAAAGAAAAGTCCCTTTAAAGTGGAACTCCAGGAATATTTTGACATCAATGGGAGGGAAATTGAAAGTCTATGGCTGCCCAGACTGTTCCGTAAAAACAATCAACAAAAAGGTCAAGCAAAAACACAGAACAGAGGGGAGAAGCAGAACACTCTGAATAATAAAGTCATCCCATATGGAGAAGGAGCATTGAGGAAGACTCAAATCCCTTCAAAAACATCTCATCCCCGATTCCTTCCATCCCAGCCATACACCGAGACAGAAGAGTGGACATCCATCAGACCCAACCCAAGGGAAGTGACCTGAACATTGGGGACACGGGACAACCCAACACAGGAGGGGGGATTCTACAGGCCAGGACTCGCCTTGTATGGAAATGGGACCTTCTTTGGAGGACATTGAGGTCACATTTTGGGCAGAGAGAACAACTGGTCCCCATCAGACCATCTTCACCAGACTGGAACCACCATCCATGAATGGAGATGGGCGCCTTCAAACACGAAGTGCCTTCCATATATATAACGTTTTATCTTCTCCACTCCAATAATGTGACAGATGTGTGACTAGAAACATTATACATCCATCCTTGGTGTCATAACAGGGGGGCTCCACAAATCTCACCCCCCACCCCAAATGCCGTTCTTTGACAATCGACCTCTCCCCCGTCCATAGTCACTGAAGGGTCGGTGCTCCCTGTATGGATATAAAAAGACTAGGGGGATGTTCCTGACACTCCGGGGACTGGAGAAACTACGAAACGTTTACCCCATTCCACGTGACCAACTACCACCAGCTTTGGGTTCCATCTTACTTTGCCGTTAGGATTTTGTGGTCCACATCATCGAGGGAGGAGCTGTGAGCCACGTGAAACGTCCCGAACAAAGTGTTCCTCTTCTTCTTTATCTTCTCTGCCTACGAGACAAGACAGAAGCAATGAGAGACCGTCGCCCCCCGGAGGTCAGGGCTTTGTACTACAAGGGGGAAGATTATACAAGGGGGGGGGAGATTCTGACCCCCATAAAAGCTGCCCAAGGCGTTCTTCTCCCTTTTTAGGCGACGCCCAAATTAAACTCCAGTATAGAGCCGCCTCGCTGAACCTTTCACCCCTGAGGAACCATGGAAACGATTATTTCGGTCCGGGGAAACCCCTTGTAAAACCAGATCACTGGGAAGTCATAGGACCAAGGTAGTGATGTCAATATTCCCCCAGGTCACAGACCCCGGTGGTATCAGAGCTTGCCCAATGGAAGCATGGCAATGGGAAGAAGGGGCGGGCACAGTGAGTATAGGGGGGGCGGGGGGCCATAAAGCAGCAATAGCGGCCTCTGCTGACAGGCTCTTCCATTAGCAGCTTTTCACCAATTTTATTGGACAATTTCTCCCATTGGGTCTGCCCACCCCCTCCCAATCATAAGAGATTTGTCAGCAGGACTGGGGTGGGGGCATTTTATCCGGCTGTATAAACCCCCCCCCCCTTCCGGGTCTTACCCCTTCTTTGGCCAGCAACAGCTGCTTCTCGGCACTCTGCTTCTTGATGTTGTAGTATTGGATCTCCACCTCGTGCGTCAGCTGAAGCCACTTCTGGAGGGACTCCGGGGCCGACCAATTGCTGTGCGACTCCAACTCTTTCTCTGCATTGCGTAGAGCCATCCGCACCTGACAACGTCACACAGAGAGGTTAGAGAGAGGGGGCCGGGGACACTCACCTGATGCGACCCATCGATGTCTGGACACTTTGTATCATCATGGAGATTACTATTCCCTATGACTATGGGGGGTGCCATGGAGATTACTATTCCCTATGACTATGGGGGGTGCCATGGAGATTACTATTCCCTATGACTATGGGGGGTGCCATGGAGATTACTATTCCCTATGACTATGGGGGGTGCCATGGAGATTACTATTCCCTACGACTTTTGGGGTGCCATGGAGATTACTATTCCCTACGACTATGGAGGGTACCATGAAGATTATTCCATATGACTGTAGGGGGGGGGGGGGGGGGGGTGCCATGGAGATTATTCCGTATGACTGTGGGGGATGCCATGGAGATTAATATTCTGTATGACTATTGTGGGTGCCATGCCGGCCCCCCTTTAATTACACAGACAGTTGGGGGGGGGGGGGCTGGGAAACTCACCTGGATGTGACCCATCAACGACTGGACACTGTATCGTCATGGAGATTACTATTCCCTATGACGGGGGGGGGGGGGGGGGTTGGGGTGCTATGCTGGCCCCCTCTCATCACTAAGAGCAGTGGCATCACTAGGGGGTGGCTACTGGGGTTATAGCCCCAAATCTGTGGTCCATAGCTACAAGTGACCTAGGGAACCCTGATGTAATGAAGGGGGGGGGGGGGGCTCTGATGTAAGTGGGGATACACACATGTGTATGCCCGCCCAAGAATACGTCTCTCTTTACTTCGCCTGTATGGGCTCTAGCCCCAAATCTTTTGTAGACCTAGCAATGCCCCTGACTAAGGCAGAGGGAGGGACCCGGGGACACTCACCTGATGTGACCCATCGATGTCTGGACACTATATCATGGAGATTACCATTTCCTAATTTCCTATGACTATGGGGGGGGGGGGGGGCCCCATGCTGTGGGGAATTTGGCCTTGGGGGTTAAAGGGCACTATAACCAATGACCATGGGCAGCATGTGTGGGGGGGGGGTACGGCTGCAATGAGGTCTGACAAGGGGACGGCGCTGAAATAAGGGACCCCAATGGCTGGATTCCCAATGCCCCGGGTATACAGATAAATTTAGTTCCAGGTCATTCAGATGTAGGAGATGGAGTTCAGAGCCCTCACCTGCTCCAGCTCCTGCTCAGCATACTTCTGACGGCTCAGCTCATTCTCCGTCCCCTCCCGGAGCTCTCGCAGCCTCTGCGCCTCATGCTTGGCCAATTGGATCTCACTCTGCAGCTTCTTCTCCAGATGGACCCTTCTCCACCTCCACCGTCCGGTGCTCCTCCTGGGCCTTCTGCAGTCTGAAAACACACAGATAATGACTTACTACTCTGGCCTTCCATCCCTGGGGTCCCCCCCGGTTCAAATCCCAACCAGTATCTGCATGTGCTGCTCCCTGTGCTTGTGGGGGGGGTTTCCTCCAGGTACTTCTGGGTTTGGAAGAAAACCTCGCACAAGGACCACATGTGAGAACAAACAAGGAACCCAACTTACTAATAAGGGAAGCAGAGGGTACATTCCTGAGACACCGATGGAGGGAATGGAATGGAGGACATAGGAAGGAACCAAAGGAAGGAGGAGGACACTGCCTGAGAGAAGAAAAAACACCTTCTTAGAAAGGTAAAAGAGGGAGAGCTCCGAGACCTTGAAGACCACCTTATGGGACAATTTCAGCGAAGGGATCTTCCGAATATGAATAGAAGTTTCTAGAAAACTGAAGGATCAGATTAGGATTAAACGGCTTGAATAGCCTGGACTGTAGGAGTGACACGAGTCCTCCCAGAAATCCATCTGGAGCGATATCGATTGTGGACAACATATGGCAAGTAGGTAAAAATCCCCATAATAAAGCTTTGACCAAACCTTGGGGCTGGAAACCGAGGCAGTGATCAGGAAGGAAAGAGTGTGGAAGCCTGGAGATACGGCTTCCAGGAACCTTCTAGAAATGGTCACAGAAGATGGAGAAGAAAAACGCTCAATGGAACCATATGTGGAGGACAAACAACGAATCCTACTTCCTAATAGAAGAAGACGCAGAGGGTACAATCCTGGGACACCGAACCATGCCCTGGGCATGGAGGACGGAGAAAGGAGGCTTATGGAAGGAGGACACTGAGGGTGGAAGGAGGGAGTCAGATGGAAGGAGGACACTGAGGGTGGAAGGAGGGAGCCAGATGGAAGGAGGACACTGAGGGTGGAAGGAGGGAGCCAGATGGAAGGAGGACACTGAGGGTAGAAGGAGGGAGCCAGATGGAAGGAGGACACTGAGGGTGGAAGGAGGGAGCCAGATGGAAGGAGGACACTGAGGGTGGAAGGAGGGAGCCAGATGGAAGGTGGACACTGAGGGTAGAAGGAGGGAGCCAGATGGAAGGTGGACACTGAGGGTGGAAGGAGGGTGCCAGATGGAAGGAGGACACTGAGGGTGGAAGGAGGGTGCCAGATGGAAGGTGGACACTGAGGGTGGAAGGAGGGAGCCAGATGGAAGGAGGACACTGAGGGTGGAAGGAGGGAGCCAGATGGAAGGAGGACACTGAGGGTGGAAGGAGGGAGCCAGATGGAAGGAGGACACTGAGGGTGGAAGGAGGGAGTCAGATGGAAGGAGGACACTGAGGGTGGAAGGAGGGAGCCAGATGGAAGGAGGACACTGAGGGTGGAAGGAGGGTGCCAGATGGAAGGAGGACACTGAGGGTGGAAGGAGGGAGTCAGATGGAAGGAGGACACTGAGGGTGGAAGGAGGGAGCCAGATGGAAGGAGGACACTGAGGGTAGAAGGAGGGAGCCAGATGGAAGGAGGACACTGAGGGTGGAAGGAGGGTGCCAGATGGAAGGTGGACACTGAGGGTGGAAGGAGGGAGCCAGATGGAAGGAGGACACTGAGGGTGGAAGGAGGGAGCCAGATGGAAGGAGGACACTGAGGGTGGAAGGAGGGAGCCAGATGGAAGGAGGACACTGAGGGTGGAAGGAGGGAGCCAGATGGAAGGAGGACACTGAGGGTAGAAGGAGGGAGCCAGATGGAAGGAGGACACTGAGGGTAGAAGGAGGGAGCCAGATGGAAGGAGGACACTGAGGGTGGAAGGAGGGAGCCAGATGGAAGGAGGACACTGAGGGTGGAAGGAGGGAGCCAGATGGAAGGAGGACACTGAGGGTAGAAGGAGGGAGCCAGATGGAAGGAGGACACTGAGGGTAGAAGGAGGGAGCCAGATGGAAGGAGGACACTGAGGGTAGAAGGAGGGAGCCAGATGGAAGGAGGACACTGAGGGTGGAAGGAGGGAGCCAGATGGAAGGAGGACACTGAGGGTGGAAGGAGGGAGCCAGATGGAAGGAGGACACTGAGGGTAGAAGGAGGGAGCCAGATGGAAGGAGGACACTGAGGGTGGAAGGAGGGAGCCAGATGGAAGGAGGACACTGAGGGTAGAAGGAGGGAGCCAGATGGAAGGAGGACACTGAGGGTGGAAGGAGGGAGCCAGATGGAAGGAGGACACTGAGGGTGGAAGGAGGGAGCCAGATGGAAGGTGGACACTGAGGGTAGAAGGAGGGAGCCAGATGGAAGGTGGACACTGAGGGTGGAAGGAGGGTGCCAGATGGAAGGAGGACACTGAGGGTGGAAGGAGGGTGCCAGATGGAAGGTGGACACTGAGGGTGGAAGGAGGGAGCCAGATGGAAGGAGGACACTGAGGGTGGAAGGAGGGAGCCAGATGGAAGGAGGACACTGAGGGTGGAAGGAGGGAGCCAGATGGAAGGAGGACACTGAGGGTGGAAGGAGGAGTCAGATGGAAGGAGGACACTGAGGGTGGAAGGAGGGAGCCAGATGGAAGGAGGGACACTGAGGGTGGAAGGAGGGTGCCAGATGGAAGGAGGACACTGAGGGTGGAAGGAGGGAGTCAGATGGAAGGAGGACACTGAGGGTGGAAGGAGGGAGCCAGATGGAAGGAGGACACTGAGGGTAGAAGGAGGGAGCCAGATGGAAGGAGGACACTGAGGGTGGAAGGAGGGTGCCAGATGGAAGGTGGACACTGAGGGTGGAAGGAGGGAGCCAGATGGAAGGAGGACACTGAGGGTGGAAGGAGGGAGCCAGATGGAAGGAGGACACTGAGGGTGGAAGGAGGGAGCCAGATGGAAGGAGGACACTGAGGGTGGAAGGAGGGAGTCAGATGGAAGGAGGACACTGAGGGTGGAAGGAGGGAGCCAGATGGAAGGAGGGAGCCAGATGGAAGGAGGACACTGAGGGTGGAAGGAGGGTGCCAGATGGAAGGTGGACACTGAGGGTGGAAGGAGGGAGCCAGATGGAAGGAGGACACTGAGGGTGGAAGGAGGGAGCCAGATGGAAGGAGGACACTGAGGGTGGAAGGAGGGAGCCAGATGGAAGGAGGACACTGAGGGTGGAAGGAGGGAGTCAGATGGAAGGAGGACACTGAGGGTGGAAGGAGGGAGCCAGATGGAAGGAGGGAGCCAGATGGAAGGAGGGCACTGAGGGTGGAAGGAGGGTGCCAGATGGAAGGTGGACACTGAGGGTGGAAGGAGGGAGCCAGATGGAAGGAGGACACTGAGGGTGGAAGGAGGGAGCCAGATGGAAGGAGGACACTGAGGGTGGAAGGAGGGAGCCAGATGGAAGGAGGACACTGAGGGTGGAAGGAGGGAGTCAGATGGAAGGAGGACACTGAGGGTGGAAGGAGGGAGCCAGATGGAAGGAGGACACTGAGGGTGGAAGGAGGGTGCCAGATGGAAGGAGGACACTGAGGGTGGAAGGAGGGTGCCAGATGGAAGGTGGACACTGAGGGTGGAAGGAGGGAGCCAGATGGAAGGAGGACACTGAGGGTGGAAGGAGGAAGCCAGATGGAAGGAGGACACTGAGGGTGGAAGGAGGGAGTCAGATGGAAGGAGGACACTGAGGGTGGAAGGAGGGAGCCAGATGGAAGGAGGACACTGAGGGTAGAAGGAGGGAGTCAGATGGAAGGAGGACACTGAGGGTGGAAGGAGGGAGTCAGATGGAAGGAGGGAGCCAGATGGAAGGAGGGAGCCAGATGGAAGGAGGGAGCCAGATGGAAGGAGGACACTGAGGGTGGAAGGAGGGAGCCAGATGGAAGGAGGGACACCGAGGTGAACAGATGGAGCCCAAACAGAAAACCATCTTTTTTATAAAGGAAATGGAAAGACGCGAGCTCTGAGATCTTCAAGACCACCTTACGGGACAAGTTCAGCAAAAGGACCTTCCTAATTGGAATGGAAGATTCTGGAAAACTGAAGGATCAGATAAGGATCCTACGGCTTGAATGGGCTGGACTCCCAGAATTCCACCCTGGAGCTGCATCAATTATAGACACCTGGACAACAGGTAGGAAGGCGATGATCCAGTCTCAGCCGCAGAAAAGCATGAAGGATTGGAGGATACCACCCAAGGTTGGCCTTCCAAAATCCCATGACAAACTTTACAGGTAGACCGAAGAGCCTTATGCATGGCGGGAACAACACACTCCAAGACTCCTATAGCTCCACCACTTCGGCTTCCAATACCGTGCCATTAATGCCAGGGACTGAGAATTAGTGCAATGGGAGACCTTCAACAACAGATTTGAATGGTTGAGCAGGTGGCACCGTCTCCCAGGAGAGGAACCAGATCCATGCAGCAGGGCTTCCTGGGCCAAGCTGGGGGTTGAATGGAATAACTTCCCGATCAGTAGGGATAGCAGAGATGAGAACTTCCCTACAACATATGGGGAATCATGCTCTCGGCCCAGTGGCTCTCAGTGGAAGGGAGGCAGGTTGGTGTGAAGTGGAGCAGAGATCCAAGAAGCAGAGATGGCGGCCTTGTGTCTGCTAAGAGCCCTACACTTCCTGTATGATGCTTCCCACAGGGGAAGGACCAGGAGGATCCCTGCCTTAAAGTGAGGGTAAAAAATGCCTAGAAACAAAATGTCGGTGGGAGGTGCAGGAAAGAGACGCACCGGCAGTGTATTGGTAAAATTCCAGACCTAAACTGCCGAAAAGAGGTCTCCCTGCCACCCCCCACCCCCCCACTTTCTTAAGGATCAGCACAGGAGCAGTAAACAGATACGATGATTCTGTGGGGATTCGGGGGGCCCTATGGGATCAGGGTCCATTGGCTCTAGAAGGACGGGGTCACTTATGTGACTACAAAGATTCCAGATTGTCACCCCTGCAGGGCCCATGTAGAGCAAGCACCAGGTATGGTCCAGTGCAGAGTCCTGAAAATGTAACCCCCTCATTCCCAGGGCTCCATATCCGACTGGAGGGAAAACTGGGATCAAAAGACATCCGGAAACTTCCAGAACGATCTTCATGGAAAATCCTCCACAGCTTGGAACCCGAAGTCCGAAAAACCTCCCGGCATCTACTAAACGCAGAAATCCCAGTTATAGGTGGAGGGAGCGAGCTCTAGAATCGTTCTCTGGATTCCGGACCAATATATAAACCACTGTGTAGAAAATATACCCCCCCCTCCCCTCCCAGGCAGATACACTCATTATTGACAGGCAGCACCGTGCAAAGACCTCCACTAGGGGTCAGTGTGATGACATTGGAGAACGGAGGGGTCATTCGTCACTGTACACCATTCCCATGACGTTCCCAACATAACCCGGGGGGGGGGGGGGGGGGGGGTGAGGAGAGGAGACTTACGTTATATCACAGACAGGAGGGGGGGGGGGGGGTGAGGAGAGGAGACGTACTATATATCACAGACAGAAGGGGGGGGGGGAGGAGGTGAGGAGACGTACGTTATATCACAGACAGGACTGGTGGGGGCGGGGGGGGATTGGTGAGGAGAGGAGACGTACGTTATATCACAGACAGGACTGGTGGGGGCGGGGGGGATTGGTGAGGAGAGGAGACGTATGTTATATCACAGACAGGAGGCAGGAGGGGGGGGGGGTGAGGAGGAGGAGACATACATGTTATATGACAGACAGACAGGACGGGGGGGGGGGGGGGGGGAGGAGACATTGGTCATATACAACATGTACATTGTAGGACTACGACATAGTGGCAGGGAGGAGCTGGACCAGCATTGACAGTAGTCTATAGACAGAAGACGTGGTAGAGAAGGAGGGGGCTACGACGCGGTAGAGAAGAGGAGGCTACGACGCGGTAGAGAAGGAGGGGGCTACGACGCGGTAGAGAAGGAGGGGGGCTACGACGCGGTAGAGAAGGAGGGGGGCTACGACGCGGTAGAGAAGGAGGGGGGCTACGACGCGGTAGAGAAGGAGGGGGCTACGACGCGGTAGAGAAGGAGGGGGCTACGACGCGGTAGAGAAGGAGGGGGCTACGACGTGGTAGAGAAGAGGGGGCTACGACGTGGTAGAGAAGAGGGGAGGCTACGACGTGGTAGAGAAGAGGGGGCTACGACGTGGTAGAGAAGAGGGGGCTACGACGTGGTAGAGAAGAGGGGGCTACGACGTGGTAGAGAAGAGGGGGCTACGACGTGGTAGAGAAGGAGGGGGCTACGACGTGGTAGAGAAGGAGGGGCTACGACGTGGTAGAGAAGGAGGGGGCTACGACGTGGTAGAGAAGAGGGGGCTACGACGTGGTAGAGAAGAGGGGAGGCTACGACGTGGTAGAGAAGAGGGGGCTACGACGTGGTAGAGAAGAGGGGAGGCTACGACGTGGTAGAGAAGAGGGGAGGCTACGACGTGGTAGAGAAGAGGGGAGGCTACGACGTGGTAGAGAAGAGGGGAGGCTACGACGTGGTAGAGAAGAGGGGAGGCTACGACGTGGTAGAGAAGAGGGGAGGCTACGACGTGGTAGAGAAGAGGGGAGGCTACGACGTGGTAGAGAAGAGGGGAGGCTACGACGTGGTAGAGAAGAGGGGAGGCTACGACGTGGTAGAGAAGAGGGGAGGCTACGACGTGGTAGAGAAGAGGGGAGGCTACGACGTGGTAGAGAAGAGGGGAGGCTACGACGTGGTAGAGAAGAGGGGAGGCTACGACGTGGTAGAGAAGAGGGGAGGCTACGACGTGGTAGAGAAGAGGGGAGGCTACGACGTGGTAGAGAAGAGGGGAGGCTACGACGTGGTAGAGAAGAGGGGAGGCTACGACGTGGTAGAGAAGAGGGGAGGCTACGACGTGGTAGAGAAGAGGGGAGGCTACGACGTGGTAGAGAAGAGGGGAGGCTACGACGTGGTAGAGAAGAGGGGAGGCTACGACGTGGTAGAGAAGAGGGGAGGCTACGACGTGGTAGAGAAGAGGGGAGGCTACGACGTGGTAGAGAAGAGGGGAGGCTACGACGTGGTAGAGAAGAGGGGAGGCTACGACGTGGTAGAGAAGAGGGGAGGCTACGACGTGGTAGAGAAGAGGGGGCTACGACGTGGTAGAGAAGAGGGGGCTACGACGTGGTAGAGAAGAGGGGGCTACGACGTGGTAGAGAAGAGGGGGGCTACGACGTGGTAGAGAAGAGGGGAGGCTACGACGTGGTAGAGAAGAGGGGGCTACGACGTGGTAGAGAAGAGGGGGCTACGACGTGGTAGAGAAGAGGGGGCTACGACGTGGTAGAGAAGAGGGGGCTACGACGTGGTAGAGAAGAGGGGGCTACGACGTGGTAGAGAAGAGGGGGCTACGACGTGGTAGAGAAGAGGGGACCTATGACGTGGTAGAGAAGAGGGGGCTACGACGTGGTAGAGAAGAGGGGGCTACGACGTGGTAGAGAAGAGGGGGACTATGACGTGGTAGAGAAGAGGGGGCTACGACGTGGTAGAGAAGAGGGGACTATGACGTGGTAGAGAAGAGGGGGCTACGACGTGGTAGAGAAGAGGGGGCTAGGTCAAGGAGGAAAAACGCTGGAATAAGATCCACAATCCACGATTTTGCCTATACTGGGATTCCTGAAGTTGATGACGGGGGTCTCTTTGCATTTTTGCAGTTGGAGGCAATCTATACAGTTCCAATCTCGGACAGTTTGGTGATGGGGTGGGGGATGGGTCAGATCCTCAAGGAGTAGAGAGGATCCAACGTACTTCCTCTCAGAGGTCAATCATCGGGGGATGTGCGGGTATTTATATCGGGATATATTTAGTGCCGAGGTCGCGGGACGGTATAAATAGACGAGCCGAGCGGGAGGAAGGAGGACGAAGGTTGGCAGAGCAGTGCTTGGCCGGTGAAGACCATTCTGTGGCCCAGTGAAATGAATGGACTGCAATACACATCCATGGAGGACAACCTGGTGCCGATCTCGGGACACCAATCCACCTACCGATGTGAAGATCGGTGTATCTCACGCCTGCCTGGAGTTCATTGGTAACATCGTATAAAATGTGCAGATGACATAACACCATTAAATAGATGACATCACACGCTTCCACCAATCACTGTGGATACAATCTTATTCCCATATATGGACATGCCAATTCCTAATATAACGAAGACGGTGAGAGGAAACCTCTTACCACCGGCACTTCTCAGTGCCGAATTCCTCAAAACGCGCCGATCCTAGGGAGCGACTCTCCATTGATTTTTATCATTCGGTAATCTGAGGTCTGACCAAAGGCAACACCAATCGCCCAACGCACTCCACCCAGCCCATTGGACGGCGGCTCACCTCTCCTGAAGGTCGTGCAGGCTTTGCTCGGCGTGGTGCAGACCCTCCAGGTCCTTCATCATCTTCTTCATGTGCTCCTTGGAGTAGCGATTCTGGATGTAGGCGAACCAGCAGCCTCCCACCCCGATAACGATGGACACCACCAGCATGAAGTCCTTCAGGTGATTGTGACGGGTCACTGCGAAAAAGGAAGCCGAGAGGTTAGTTGTGAGGTCAGAGAGAAGGAACAAGAGCGGTATAAAGACTGGAGGAGTGACAACTGGCTGATATCGGTCAGCGATCAATTCGAGAAGCGGGGTAAAGGAGTTCTTCACCGCTTCCCTTGTCCTCCACCACCCCCCTCACCCTCCATAGTCCCCTGGTCCTCCACCACCCCCTCCCCTTGTCCTCCACCACCCCCTCACCCTCCATAGTCCCCTGGTCCTCCATTATTCCCTCCCCACATTCTTCTTCACCCCCCTCACCCTCCATAGTCCCCTGGTCCCTCCATTATTCCCTCCCCACATTCTTCTTCACCCCCCTCACCCTCCATAGTCCCCTGGTCCTCCATTATTCCCTCCCCACATTCTTATTCACCCCCCTCACCCTCCATAGTCCCCTGGTCCTCCATTATTCCCTCCCCACATTCTTATTCACCCCCCTCACCCTCCATAGTCCCCTGGTCCTCCATTATTCCCTCCCCACATTCTTATTCACCCCCTCACCCTCCATAGTCCCCTGGTCCTCCATTATTCCCTCCCCACATTCTTCTTCGCCCCCCCCCTCACCCTCCAACCAGATCGTTATCTCCGCTCTGGCATATTTCACCTCACAACAGCAAAACGACTTACAGGATCTCCATCTTATGGTGGAACCTTCATCTATGGTTCCCCCCGTGGTGCAGTTTCTTCACCCCAGTGCCAAATACAAAGCCTTCAACTTCTGGACAGATTCCAACATAGGGGGTCCTAAACCTTCATTCATACAGAGGTAGAGATAGGCAGCGCGGAACATATTCCAGAGGGTAGTATTGGGGGGCATTAGTGGTAGGTTGACTAAAACACATAAACCCAAAAAGGAAAGTATAGTAACAAGTCCTAGTTGCAGTCTCGGAACACCCAATAAGAGGATAGTATGCGACCAATCTAAACTACGTGGCATGGCCACCAATGCCAGGAGCCTGGCGGACAAGATGGGGGAACTAGAGATCCTGTTGTACGAGGAGGATTTGGATTTTGTGGGAATTTCAGAGACCTGGTTCAACAGATCTCTCATGATTGGCTGGCAACCACTCAAGGGTATTCCCTTTATCGCAGGGATAGAGAGGGTTAAAAAGGGGGGAGGGGTATGTCTATATATCATGAATAATGTACAAGTGAATGTGAGAGATGACATCACTAAGGGATCTAGGAAGGAGGTGGAATCCTTATGGGTAGAACTCCAAAAGGGATGAAGCTAAGAGGAAAATAATACTGGGAGTATACTATAGGGTCCCTGACCTGAGGGAGGAGGGGGGAGGGGGATCTCCTATCACAATTTGGATTAGCGGCAAGGATGGGAAGTGTTATCATAATGGGGGATTTTAATTATACAGACATAGACTGGGCGGAGGGAACCGCGCATTCATCTAAGGCTCGCCAGTTCCTAAATGAACTTGCAGGACAATTTCATGGGTCAGATGGCAGACGCACCAACTAGAATAAAGCGTTACTGGATCTACTGATTACCAACAATACAGACCTGATCACGGATGTGGAAATACGGGGCAATTTAGGGAACAGCGATCACAGGTCAATTGTCTTCAGTATAAATCACACAATAGAAAACATAAGGGGAATACAAAGACACTGAATTTAAAAAAAGAGCCAACTTCCCTAAACTACGAACCTCACTAGAAGGCCTGAATTGGGATAAAATCTTAGGAACAAAGAACGCGGAGGAGAGATGGGTTTGCTTTAAGAGCATATTAAATAAGGGCATTAGTGAATAGCTGTGAGTAAGCGCTGTTTGTAGCGCGAAACGCGTCAGCAACCTTGTTCAAAAATCTTTTCTGTTCCCCTTTGCTGTGATGTATTGTTCAATGGAGTTTTGCACCTGCATTTGAAGTAATAAAGGCACCTAATTTTTACTCAACCCGGAGTGCGGCTATCCAGAGTTTTGTTCTGCTTCTACATACTATGTAACACAGACAGTCCTAGGACTTCTCTATTGGTGTGGAGAGATGCCAAGTTTATAGAATCACAATGAAGAGGAATGTGACAGCGGCCTCTCAGCCAGCATTCCTCCAATTTCCCGGATATACTGGGAACGTTCGATGTGGTCATCGTGTAGTGGGGGGGGGGGTTCTCTGTGACTGGAAGGGTTATGAAAGGTGGGGAAGGCTGGTCTCCAGTATGGTGAGATTCCACCAGCAGGAGTTTTGGGTCTTGTGTTGCCATCGCCGTATCCACCAAGTCCTGGCTCTTCTCCGCACTCCCGGCACGTGAACTCCTGGCTCTTCTCCGCACTCCCGGCACGTGAACTCCTGGCTCTTCTCCGCACTCCCGGCACGTGAACTCCTGGCTCTTCTCCGCACTCCCGGCACGTGAACTCCTGGCTCTTCTCCGCACTCCCGGCACGTGAACTCCTGGCTCTTCTCCGCACTCCCGGCACGTGAACTCCTGGCTCTTCTCCGCACTCCCGGCACGTGAACTCCTGGCTCTTCTCCGCACTCCCGGCACGTGAAGTCCTGGCTCTTCTCCGCACTCCCGGCACGTGAAGTCCTGTATATCGCACCGCGGAGGTCCGCATTCCTGAACAACTATTCTGACTTCTTACAAACTCCAGAAAGCGATTCACAAAGCCGAATTAATCATCAGAAAACCTCCGTCTGCCGCCTTCGCCGGTCACGCCGCGCTCATGTCATCCATCACGGGGAACGCAGATCATTATCTACAATTACAGACGCAGCCGCTGGGACTGCGAACTCCTCCGCCTGGCTTCATCTTTGCAGAGACCGCATTGTATACAGAGCATCCGGAAAGTACTCACAGCGCTTCACTTCTTCCACATTTTGTCATGTTACAGCCTTACTCCAAAATGCATTCAATTCATTCACTTTCCTCAAAACTCTACAAACATCCCATAATGACAACGTGAGAGAAGTTTGAAATCTTTGCAAATTTATTAAAAATAAAAGGGCAGTCGGGTCCTGTCAACAGGGGTGCAGCAGTGGAGACCCAGGGACACAGTGGAGACAGCAGGGACCCAGGGGGACCCAGCGGGAGACAGCAGGGACCCAGGGGAGACAGCAGGAGACCCAGGGGGGACCCAGCGGGAGACACAGGGGGGACCCAGGGGGAGACAGCGGGGGACACAGGGGGGACCCAGCGGGGGACACAGGGGGGACCCAGCGGGAGACAGCGGGGGGGACCCAGCGGGGGACACAGGGGGAGACAGCGGGGGACACAGGGGGAGACAGCGGGGGACACAGGGGGAGACAGCGGGGGACACAGGGGGAGACAGCGGGGGACACAGGGAGGGACAGCAGGGGGACCCAGCAGGGACAGCAGGGGGACCCAGCAGGGACAGCAGGGGGAGACAGCAGGGGGAGACAGCAGGGACACAGGGGGGACCCAGCGGGGGGACCCAGCGGAGACAGCGGGGGGACCCAGCGGAGACAGAGCCCACATGTTGTACTCCATATACACGACCTCCGCTGTTGTGCTTAGGAATACACAGGGACCTCCAGCAGGGAAAGGGGTCTATACTTTCATCAATGGGACTGATGTGGTGAGAAGGTCGGAGTCCAGGAAGACCTGACATTTCAGTTTTGGGTGGATGGATAAAGGTGCAGCAATGACATCTGCAAGTGCAAACTGGTCTATCAGAGGGGTCCTCTTCAGGGTTAGAGGTTAGTCAAGGAGGAGGAGGTGTTGTAGAAGGTGAAAACGTTGAGGGTGGGGGTTGGATCCATTCAAGGAGTCCGGTTAAGTTTCTAACTGGAACGGGGGGGGGGGGGGGGGGGGGTTGAGGGTCGGGATCGAGGTCTCCAGATTGGGCTAAGGGTCGGGACAGAGTTAAATGCTGAAGACCAGGGGGGGTTAAGGATCTACTCAGAACCTTGACTGGTTTGTATGAATCTCCGTGTCCCCACCAGCGATTTCCCCTCAACTCCTGTCCCAGTGACACCACTTGTCCCGGTGTGGGGGTTCCAACACTTCTTCACTCCACAAAAAAGGGGGAAAGGAAAAAAGTTTTGTCTGGAGGTGCCCTTTAGGTTGACATTCTCCATGGAGCAGGGGTCTACCAGTGGAGGCGCTCTCTGTGCGGACGGAGTAACGCAGCCGTGCCCGGGTCATTCCGGTCGGCGGCCCCTTTAATCGGCTCAGCGAGGATTCGGCGGTGGATTCCACCCGTTGACATTCTCCTGAGCCTGGCAGTACGGTCCTCCGGCCTCACATCCGTCACACGCCCCCGGCCCCCCCCCCCCAATCCCGGAGGACTCCGCTTCCTCCTATTATGAAGAAATATTTTGGCCGCCGTTGGCCGAGCGGGTCGGGTTTCACGCCGTGCGAATTTATAAATGAAAAGACCTAAAAATAATCTGTGTTTATGGAAGGCGCGGTGTGTACTGAGGGGCCGCCGGTTACCAGGGAGAGAGGAATGCAGAACTCACAGCAGAAGCCTTCCAGAAAAAAAACGTCCTCCAGGGGGGGACAAGACGGACGCAGCGCGGGCCAAGGAACCCGGCCAATCACAGGCAGGAATTCCACACAGATACATATTCTGGGGCCCCAGAGAATTCCATGGACGGGACGCTATCCAGATTAAGATTTTATCTCCGTTGCAGTCCAGTGCTGCGAGATTCCGCAGGAGGATCCAGGAGAAGACCAGGAGGGACAAACAAGTCTACAACCAGCAAAACCCAAGAGCCTTCACAATACATACATTTTAAAACGCCAGCGTCCTTATCGACCAGTAAATATCATGGTTGTTAAGGAGCCGGCGGCCACTGCGTGCTTGACAACCATAACTCATCTGCTGTCTGCAGGGTTCCCCAAGCGTGACCCCGCCCACTTAAGAAGTCATCGGTCAGGACATACTGGGTCAATACGGCAAAGCATCAGGTGTCCTCGACTAGAGACCCCCTTTACATCAGGGGTCCCCAACAGAGTCCCCCTTTACATCAGGGGTCCCCAACAGAGTCCCCCTTTACATCAGGGGTCCCCAACAGAGTCCCCCTTTACATCAGGGGTCCCCAACAGAGTCCCAGAGTTGTTGCGTGCACCCCCCCCCCCCCGTACTGGGAAATCAGTACCCACAGCATGTCCTTCCTCTTTCCACGCAGGCGACAGGTCAGAGGGAGGGAAGGACACATTCCGCCCTCAATCCTCTGCAGTACAGAGCCAAGACTGAGCACAGTTCTCAGTCTCAGCGCTGAATCTTTTCTGCCCCCTGCAGGCTGGAGAGAAAAGAAAGCCGAATTCTCCTTCAAGCAACAGCTATCGGCAGCCACGCCTTCCGACACTGCAGTCTGTCAGTAAGGAGGGGGACGAGTGGCCAACTCAGCAGCAACACAGCGCCTGGGGAAAAGTGCCCAACCCCCACCCACCCCACAGTCCCAGCTCTAAACCTGAATGTTTCTGATCTCCTGTGTCCCTCAAAAGGACGATGGAGAAGGAAATGGTGGGGTGACCCTATATGGCGATATCAGGGGTGCCCAGGTATTGGTGGGGGGTTCTGGGGGTACTCACACAGCGGTGGTCCGAAGAGCACAGTGTCCAAGGCTTTGAGCTGCAGCTTCTGCCGGTGACTCCGGTCCGTCATCTTCAGGAGGGTTCCTGTCATGGTGGCGTTGGTGATGGCCAACCTGCGGGAAAGAGAATGGAGTCAGAGGAAGCCATAGACCCCCCCGACCCACAACAAATAAATCACATTACATAAGAGCAGCCAATCAGAAATCTCAGCTCACAGACTTGACACACGGCATTCTGGGTAATTCTCCTGGTTGGTGACGCATGTTTCCCAGCCGGATCATTACCCCGAATTAGGCGTTATCACTCTGTACAAACAATCAGCCTCATTATCGCTCGTCAATCTGCGCTAATTACATTCGGTGATCCGCGCCGTCTGGGCTCCGAGCCACCAGGATAGGAAAGGATACCGCCGTCACCATGGTGATGACACCATGGCTGAACTATGCAACTGAACCCACTGCCCCAACCTAAAGAGAAACCATTATGGCCTCAAGTCCTATCCCCGGTCCTCGCCTGCTGGTGTCCTGCAAATCAATGTACTTCCTGTATCAGTCCATTCACCTCCATGCACAAACCAGGCAACCAATCACACGGGAAAGGACGGTATTTGTATGAAAGGGCGGGAGCGGCCATGAGAACTGCCGCAGGTTCTGTGCAACACGTCCCGATTCCTACACACACAATAAAGGTTTGCATCCGTGAGCCCGTTCCGTACTTTCATTTCTTGTCATGTGACAAGGATGAGGGGGGAGGGGGGGAGTCCTAGTACAGCGACACCCTCACAATTCAGTGCGGGGGTTTTCATCTATAACCGAACCGTCAGGCATCTCCGGCTCTGGTTCACACTCCATAACTCCTGCTGTAATGAAGTCACCTTCATAAGGAGCGGCAACATTAAAGCAGGAGGTCCGCCCCCCCCCCCACCACAAAAAAACAAGTTCTGGTGACCTGGGACGCCCCCCCCCTCCCCTAAGGTATTCCTCTGATTTGCAGAGATTTCTTCCCACTTCCTGTGTGGCTACGGGACAGGAAGTGAAGGGAAATCTCTGCAATGGGAAACAGTTGGCAGGAAAAAAATAAAAATAAAAAAAGGTGTAGGTAGTTTTGCCTGTAGTTCAACTTTAATGTAACACAAGGATAAGTTAGACACCAAACACGTCTCTATTACTAGGGGCAGATGGCGGATGGGTGGGGACACCTCCTAAATCAGATCTCTATCATATTTGGTGTCTAACTAATCGTAATTTCATGCTGCTAAATGGTTTGTTGGTTGTTGGATTGTAAAACCTTGTCAGATGGGAATATAGATGTATATGGGGCAGGGGGGCAATTAAAGCAGAGTTCCACCCAAAAATGGAACTTCCACTTTTTGGAATCCCCCCCCCCCCCCGGTGTCACATTTGGCACCTTTCAAGGGGGAGGTACCTGTCCAATACAGGTATTTTGCTCCCACATCCGGGCATAGATACCCACTCCACCCGTGGGTATCTAAGCCACTTCCTGTCCCATCCCCCCCCCCCACCCTGCTGTCTTCTGGGAGACACACGGGTCCTAGGAGACAGCAGGGACCAGTGGGAACGCGCATGCGCAGTAGGGAACCAGGAAGTGAAGACGCAAGTCTTCACTTCCTGATTCCCTTACAGAAGATGGCGGTGGCGGCAGCAGCAACTGAGAGCCGAGGGACAGATCGGCTTTGGGTGCGGACATCGCCGGCACCCTGGACAGGTAAGTGTCCATATTTTAAAAGTCAGCAGCTGCAGTATTTATAAAAAAAAAAGTTGCGTCTGCTGAGCATAATAAAACACGCTACAACACACCTACCCTGGACCCTTTGATTGGTGGTATTTAGATCTGTGACGTCCTCTCCGTGGGCAATAAAATACCGCTGCATTTGGGAACTCATTTGACAGACTGGACTCAAGCCGGGTATTCCCGTCCCGAAATCCACCTGGTTCTTTTCAATCTGTGTGTTGCCCCTCTGTATTTAGAAAAGCATTGGATCGTGGCTTGTGTGGACGCAGGGATCCGTCTTTCTTTGTTCATCTGCTCTAGCCAGGAATGAAGGAACTCCCACCATGGAGTCATCTCCTTTACATTCCTGTCTGGATGTGGCAGCAAACAATACCGACATTTCCTTTAAATACCAAGTTGTGCGAACGGTGCCGGTTTCCGGAAAACGATTCAAGCATCGCTTGTGTGGATGCAGGGATTGGTCAATTTATTTTTTTTCCTCCCTTCAACCTGATCTAACCAGCAATGAAGGAACTCCCACCATAGAGTAACCGGTTACATTCCTGTCCGGACGTGGCAGCAAACAAAAATTTCTTCTAAACGCTCAGATGCGTGAACGGTGCCGGTTTCCGTTACCGTTTTCAGTGAAGAACACCGGCCCCGGGGACAATCGCTCAGAGTCTGCTGGTGCTCAGATTGTTGTCCCTCGAGCTGGAAAATCTCTGCTCAGGGTGGGATCTTTCACTAGTTATGGCTGTTCATAGTTATCTGCACTTTGCTATGTCCCCACAACCCACCTGCTCATCTCCTGCACAGGTCCAGCAAAATTTCAGGCTGCCAATCAAAAGGCCCACATGATGGTCAGGCCACTGAGATGCCCCATCCACAATGCAACCACACCACATATGCCCTTGTAATTGTAGAGCAGAAATAGCTTGAACACCTTACGATATCGGTTTGGCCAGACCACCAAATAGTGTAACCTAAAGGACAAAATCCCTCCCCCCGCCCACCCAAGGGACATGAGAGGCTCCGCCCCTTATATTTATTGCCCCATTGGTGTATTTAAATGGAAAAAAACAAATCTTCCTAAAAACAGATAATTTCCCAAATTCTAGTCATGTGATCTAGGCACCACCAATTACAATTGGTCATTGGCGGGGTGAAGGACGAGAGGCTCCAGCATGCTGGGAAATATCTGGGTCCTCCCGGGGGTGGAAATAGATGATAAGGGCCCCTCACCTGGGCATATCCCGACCGCTGAGCTGCAGCTTCCGGAAGATCTCTTCGTACTGCGGCAGCTCCACATAGTTCTTCAGCCACTCCACCACCTCGTCCAGCGTCCAGTTATATACTACGGGAGAGGAGAGAGGCGGGGTCACACAACACAGGGGAGGAGCCAAACACACATTCATTATTTATTCACATGCAGGTTCAACAATAATCCCGATGTCCAATCAGAGTACCGGGATTCAGAGGTTTGTCGTTCGGGAGGTACCTCCTTTATCTACAATCCGGAGATGAAGATGGGACAACCTTCTCAGGAGTTTCCCACTTTACCAACCAATCCCATCTCCGCAGAGGTGTACAGGAGAGCAACGTGTGCCAGCAAGTCACATGTCCGGCCAAGATCCCCCACAGACCCGGACTACGGCTCTGCAGAGGGAATTTCAGGAACTTCTGCCCCAGGGTGGATAAGCCAGAGGCTTCCAAGAGTGGAGACACATGGGTAGTTGGGGTGCAAATGTATCCCACATCCTCCTACACCTTCCGCCAGGCTCTCCTCCAGGTTCCCCCTACACCTTCCGCCGGGATCCCCCTACACCTTCCGCCGGGATCCCCCTACACCTTCTGCCGGGATCTCCTCCAGGGATCCCCCTACACCTTCCTCCAGGGATCCCCCTACACCTTCCACCAAGATCTCCTCCAGGGATCCCCCTACACCTTCCGCCAGGCTCTCCTCCAGGATCCCATCCCCCTACACCTTCCGCCGGGATCCCCCTACACCTTCCGCCAAGATCTCCTCCTCCTACACCTTGCGCCAGGCTCTCCTCCAGGATCCCCCTACACCTTCCGCCAAGATCTCCTCCTCCTACACCTTCCGCCAGGCTCTCCTCCAGGATCCCCCTACACCTTCCGCCGGGATCCCCCTACACCTTCCGCCGGGATCCCCCTACACCTCCCGCCAGGCTCTCCTCCAGGATCCCCCTACACCTTCCTCCGGGATCCCATCCCCCCTACACCTTCCGCCAGGCTCTCCTCCAGGTTCCCCCTACACCTTCCTCCAGGGATCCCCCTACACCTTCCGCCAAGATCTCCTCCAGGATCCCATCCCCCTACACCTTCCTCCGGGATCCCATCCCCCTACAACTTCCGCCAGGCTCTCCTCCAGGGATCCCCCTACACCTTCCGCCAGGCTCTCCTCCAGGATCCCATCCTCCTACACCTTCCGCCAAGATCTCCTCCGGGATCCCCCTACACCTTCCGCCAAGATCTCCTCCAGGATCCCCCTACACCTTCCGCCAAGATCTCCTCCAGGATCCCCCTACACCTTCCGCCAGGCTCTCCTCCAGGATCCCCCTACACCTTCCTCCAGGGATCCCCCTACACCTTCCGCCAGGCTCTCCTCCAGGATCCCATCCCCCTACACCTTCCGCCAAGATCTCCTCCGGGATCCCCCTACACCTTCCGCCAAGATCTCCTCCATCGGGATCCGTCTAAACCTTCTGCCGGGATCACCCTACACCTTTCGCCGGGATCCCCCTACACCTTCCGCCGGGATCCCCCTACACCTTTCCGCCGGGATCCCCCTACACCTTCCTCCAAGATCTCCTCCTCCTACACCCTGCGCCAGGCTCTCCTCCAGGATCCCCCTACACCTTCCGCCAGGATCCCCCTACACCTTCTGCCAGGATCACCCTACACCTTCCGCCAGGCTCTCCTCCAGGATCCCCCTACACCTTCCGCCAGGCTCTCCTCCTGGATCCCCCTACACCTTCCGCCAGGATCCCCCTACACCTTCCGCCAGGCTCTCCTCCTGGATCCCCCTACACCTTCCGCCAGGCTCTCCTCCAGGATCCCCCTACACCTTCCGCCAGGCTCCCCTCCATCGGGATCCCCCTACACCTTCCGCCAAGATCTCCTCCTCCTACACCTTGTGCCAGGCTCTCCTCCAGGATCCCCCAACACCTTCCGCCAACATCTCCTCCAGGATCCCCCTACACCTTCCGCCAAGATCAACTCCATCGGGATCCCCCTACACCTTCCGCCGGGATCCACCTACACCTTCCGCCAGGATCTCCTCCGGGACCCCCCTACACCTTCCGCCAGGCTCTCCTCCATCGGGATCCCCCTACACCTTCCGCCGGGATCCCCCTACACCTTCCGCCAAGATCTCCTCATCCTACACCTTGCGCCAGGCTCTCCTCCAGGATCACCCTACACCTTCCGCCAGGATCTCCCCACACCTTCCGCCAGGCTCTCCCCCAGGATCCCATCCCCCTACACCTTCCGCCAAGATCTCCTCCGGGATCCCCCTACACCTTCCGCCAGGCTCTCCTCCAGGATCCCCCTACACCTTCCGCCAGGCTCTCCTCCAGGATCCCCCTACACCTTCCGCCAGGCTCTCCTCCATCGGGATCCCCCTACACCTTCCGCCAGGCTCTCCTCCAGGATCCCCCTACACCTTCCGCCAGGCTCTCCTCCATCGGGATCCCCCTACACCTTCCGCCAGGCTCTCCTCCATGATCCCCCTACACCTTCCGCCAGGCTCTCCTCCATCGGGATCCCCCTACACCTTCCGCCAGGCTCTCCTCCATCGGGATCCCCCTACACCTTCCGCCAGGCTCTCCTCCATCGGGATCCCCCTACACCTTCCGCCAGGCTCTCCTCCATCGGGATCCCCCTACACCTTCCGCCAGGCTCTCCTCCAGGATCCCCCTACACCTTCCGCCAGGCTCTCCTCCATCGGGATCCCCCTACACCTTCCGCCAGGCTCTCCTCCATGATCCCCCTACACCTTCCGCCAGGCTCTCCTCCATCGGGATCCCCCTACACCTTCCGCCAGGCTCTCCTCCAGGATCCCCCTACACCTTCCGCCAGGCTCTCCTCCATCGGGATCCCCCTACACCTTCCGCCAGGCTCTCCTCCAGGATCCCCCTACACCTTCCGCCAGGCTCTCCTCCATCGGGATCCCCCTACACCTTCCGCCAGGCTCTCCTCCAGGATCCCCCTACACCTTCCGCCAGGCTCTCCTCCATCGGGATCCCCCTACACCTTCCGCCAGGCTCTCCTCCATCGGGATCCCCCTACACCTTCCGCCGGGATCCACCTACACCTTCCGCCAAGATCTCCTCCTACACCTTGTGCCAGGCTCTCCTCCAGGATCCCATCCCCCTACACCTTCCGCCAAGATCTCCTCCGGGATCCCCCTACACCTTCCGCCAGGCTCTCCTCCAGGATCCCCCTACACCTTCCGCCAGGCTCTCCTCCAGGATCCCCCTACACCTTCCGCCAGGCTCTCCTCCAGGATCCCCCTACACCTTCCGCCAAGATCTCCTCCATCGGGATCCGTCTAAACCTTCCGCCGGGATCCCCCTACACCTTCCGCCAAGATCTCCTCCTCCTACACCTTGCGCCAGGCTCTCCTCCAGGATCTCCCTACACCTTCCGCCAGGATCACCTCCAGGATCTCCCTACACCTTCCGCCAGGCTCTCCTCCATCGGGATCCCCCTACACCTTCCGCCGGGATACCCCTACACCTTCCGCCAAGATCTCCTCCTACACCTTGTGCCAGGCTCTCCTCCAGGATCCCCCTACACCTTCCGCCAAGATCTCCTCCATCGGGATCCCCCTACACCTTCCGCCGGGATCCACCTACACCTTCCGCCAGGCTCTCCTCCGGGATCCCCCCTACACCTTCCTCCGGGATCCCATCCCCCTACACCTTCCGCCGGGATCCCCCTACACCTTCCGCCAGGCTCTCCTCCGGGATCCCCCTACACCTTCCGCCAGGCTCTCCTCCGGGATCCCCCTACACCTTCCAACAGGATCTCCTCCAGGGTCCCCCTACACCTTCCGCCAGGCTCTCCTCCATCGGGATCCCCCTACACCTTCCGCCAGGCTCTCCTCCAGGATCCCATTCCCCCTTCACCTTCCTGCAGGATCCCCCTACATCTGTGGCCAGGATCCCCTACACCTTCCGCCAGGATCTCCTCCAGGGTCCCCCTACAGCTTCACCCAGCATGCCTCTATAGGTCCCCCCCCCCATTCCTCTATAGGCTCCTCCTCGCCTCCCCTCTGCCTGACTTTGCCAGTTCCTGGGAACAAGTCATCCCTGCCTCTCCCATCCCCCAACCTCTGAGCGCTTCCACCCAACCATGAAGAGAGGATGAGGGTGGAAACATCATCAGATCTCCGGCTCTTCTCATAAGATTGGATCTCAGAGAAGATAAGAATCTGAATGTTGTTTCCTTCTATGCTCCTCCAACCCCCGACACCCGTATACACGTCACAGTATACAGCTACAGGGTCACTTTTCATAACAGCTCCACCTATCAGCAACAAGTCCCTGACCTCCCTGCTGCAGGCAGAAGGAAGCATTTTCCTAGTCTCCCCTCCCCCAGTGATCAGACTGTACATTGTACCTTTGTGTCAAGTCACTGAGTGAGAGGCTGATCTGTGTCAGACATTTGTAGCCAGGACCTGCACAGGCACCAGGATTTACAGGACTGTCACCTCTGAGCCGTCATCTCAGTTCAGGAAGAAGATGATCATGACAACCCCCAGATGATGCCCAAATAAATACCGTGCCGTCCTTCTGGAGAGGGAAGCAGATGACCATACTGTCATACTGTAGGACTCTACGAGCGTGGGCAGCATGGGGCGTGCAGGAGGAGCGCAGTACAGAGCGCGGGGTGCGCGGGAGGGGTGCAGTACAGAGCGCAGGGCGCGCGGGAGGGGCGCAGAGCTACAATGGAATGGTTTACATCAAAGCATATTCATGTGTTAGAATGGCCCAGTCACAGCCCAGACCTAAATCCCATTGAGAATCTGTGGCCAGACTTGAAAATTGCTGATCACAGACGCTCTCCATCCAATCTGACAGAGCTTGAGATATTTTACAAAGAAGAAGAATGGGCAGAAATGTCCTCTCTAGATGGGCAAAGCTGGTAGAGACACCCCCAAAAAGACTTGTAGAGAAAGGGGGTTCTACAAAGTATTGACTCCGGGGGGCGCCATACAAATGCCCCTCCCCCACACTTTTCTCATATTTATTTGTATCATTTATCATTTTCCTTCCACTTCACAATTATGTGACACTTTGTGTTGGTCCATCACATAAAATCCCAATAAAATACATTTATGGTTTTGGTTGTAACAAAATGTGGGGAATGTCAGGGGGTATGAATACTTCTTCCAGGCACTGTATATGAGCTCCACCCTATATATACAGAATTGTGGGTGGAGCCAGGATGAAGAGCTCCTCCCTGGTAATGATGAAAGGTGAGCATAGGCCGAGCCACATTCCCTGTAATTAGTGATGGGTGGAGCCAGAATTGTAGGTGGAGTCAGAATGTGATTAGTGATGCTGGGTGGAGCTGGGATTGTGGGTGGAGTCAGGAATGATGATGGGTAGAGTCAGGATCACAGGACTCTCTATGCCTTCACCTGATCCCCTCCCCGGAAGGACGGCACCATCTCTACTAAGGCATCATTCATGATCTGTATTAATATTCATTGATCGGTATTGATGAGGAGTCTCCGGTGTTCTATTTGGGGAATCCCTTCTAGGAAGGAATGTGGGGGGCGATTGGTGGGGGTGGGGCGTGTAATCTGGAAGGTTCAGTGTCGTCACTCACCCTCAGAGACCTTCCAGGTTTTCCAGAGATCCTCCACACTGATCAGCTTGTCCTCTCCATGGAAGGAGCTGTGCTTCACCGTCGGATCGGGGTAGTTCAGATCTTCCCTCAGAAACTGCCGGGGGGTAAAGGAGAGTCCGATGAGAGCGGAACACACATCCCCCACCAGTCATAGCACAAGTCCACCCCCCCACCAATCATACGACAGGTCCTTCCCCCCCCCCACCCCAAGTCCACCCCCCCCCCCAACCAATCATACGACAGGTCCACCCGCCCCCAACCAATCATACGACAGGTCCACCCCCCCCCCCACCAATCATACGACAGGTCCTTCCCCCCCCCCACCCCAAGTCCACCCCCCCCCCAACCAATCATACGACAGGTCCACCCGCCCCCAACCAATCATACGACAGGTCCACCCCCCCCCCCAACCAATCATACGACAGGTCCATCCGCCCCCAACCAATCATACGACAGGTCCACCCCCCCACCCCAAGTCCACCCCCCCAACCAATCATACGACAGGTCCACCCCCCCACCCCATCAGTCATATGACAGGTCCACCCCCCAGTACCCCACCCCCATCAGTCAGTCATATGACAGGTCCACCCCCCCCACCCCAAGTCCACCCCCCCAACCAATCATACGACAGGTCCACCCCCCCCAACCAATCATACGACAGGTCCACCCCCCCCCCCAACCAATCATACGACAGGTCCACCCCCCCCCAACCAATCATACGACAGGTCCACCCCCCCCCCCAACCAATCATACGACAGGTCCACCCCCCCACCCCAAGTCCACCCCCCCAACCAATCATACGACAGGTCCACCCCCCCCCCCCCAACCAATCATACGACAGGTCCACCCCCCCAACCAATCATACGACAGGTCCACCCCCCCCACCCCAAGTCCACCCCCCCAACCAATCATACGACAGGTCCACCCCCCCACCCCAAGTCCACCCCCCCACCAATCATACGACAGGTCCACCCCCCCCCCCCCATCAGTCATATGACATGACCACCCCCCCCCCAACCCCCAGTACACCCCTACCAATCATACGGCAGGTCCACCCCCCATCAGTCATATGACAGGTCCACCCCCCAGTGCCCCACCCCCATCAGTCAGTCATATGACAGGTCCAACCCCCAACCCCCAGTACACCTCCCCCCATTCGGTCATATGACAAGACCACCCCCCCAACCCCCAGTACACCCCCACCAATCATACGACAGGTCAACCCCCCCAGTACCCCCCCCCCCCAAATCAGTCAGTCATATATGACAGGTCCACCCCCCAACCCCCAGTGCACCCCCCCCTAATTAGTCATGACAGGTCCACCCACCCAACCCCCAGTACACCCCCCCAGTCATATACGACAGGTCCACCCCCCCTACCCCCGGTACACTCCACCCCCCCCCCCATCAGTCATATGACAGGTCCAACCCCCAAATACACACCCCCCATCATTAGTCATGTGCCAGGTCCACCCCCCAAACCCCAGTACACCCCAACCCCCAGTACAACCCCCCCCACCATCAGTCATGACAGGTCCAACCCCCGGTACACCCTCATTAGTCATGTGCCAGGTCCACCCCCCCAACACCCAGTACACACCACCCCCCTCCACCATCATTAGTCATGTGCCAGGTCCACCCCCCCCCCCCCCAACACCCAGTACACACCACCCCCCTCCACCATCATTAGTCATGTGCCAGGTCCACCCCCCAACACCCAGTACACACCACCCCTCTCCACCATCATTAGTCATGCGACAGGTCCACCCCCCCAAACCCCAGTACACCCCCCCACCATTATTGGTCATGTGCCGGGTCCATCCCCCAACCCCCAGTACACCCCCCCCCACCATCAGTCATGATAGGTCCAACCCCCAGTACACCATCATTAGTCATGTGCCAGGTCCATCCCCCCAACCCCCAGTACACCCCCCAACCCCCAGTCATGACAGGTCCAACCCCCAGTACACCATTAGTCATGTGCCAGGTCCACCCACCCCCCCCAACACCCAGTACACACCACCCCCCTCCACCATCATTAGTCACGTGAAAGGCCCACCCAACCATCAGTCATATGACAGGCCCCCCAACCTCCAGTATACGCCACCCCCCTCCAACGTCAGTTATATGACAGGTCCATTCCCCATTACACGCCCCCCTCCACCATCATTAGTTGTGACAAAACAACACCCCCCTCCCCAAATGGGTTCCCTAACCATCCATTGAAGACAAGGACAGAGTTGCAGGAAGAAATGTGAAGATCTGGCTGTACTCAAATCTGTCCAGCTGGTTTCTGGACCCTGAAGACCAGAAGGTCCACATTTAGTGTCCTCCACCTGCATCACTGGTTCTGGAACACCCCCAGGTGTAGGGCCCATCCCCCAAATCCAGACCCCGATAAACAAGGAAGCTGGACTGGTACATTTTCCAATGAACAAAACTCGGATGAGAAGAAGTTCTGCCCAAGAGAACCCCCAACTACTGCTCCAAACTAACGATTCTTCTCTGAAAGCCCGTGGACACTATGGTGGTGGTGGTGGTGGTGTGGTGGTGGTGGTGGTGGTGGTGTGGTGGTGTGGTGGTGGTGGTGGTGGTGGTGGTGTGGTGGTGGTGGTGGTGGTGGTGGTGGTGTGGTGGTGTGGTGGTGTGGTGGTGGTGGTGGTGGTCCCACTGAAACCGGATCTGAAGTCCCTTCAGCCAGGAGCTCCAGCATTGTAGGGACAACCACTCTTGGAGCCGACTTCTGGAGGTTTAAGAGCCAACCGAACCCGTCTGAAGGTCTGGACCGCTCATATATAACATGATGACCCACAACCAGCACCGAATGTTCCCTCAACAGGAGATCATCCAGACTTCCCACAAGGAGAATGTTCTGGAAGCACAGCAAGGGGGGTCGGTACCACTCGAAGCACGAGAGACAGGCTAAAAGTCACAAACGGCAGGGAGACCGCAAGCGGCAGGGAGACCGCAAACCGGCAGGGAGACCGCAAACGGCTGCAAACGGCAGGGAGACCGCAAACGGCAGGGAGACCGCAAACGGCAGGGAGACCGCAAACGGCAGGGAGACCGCAAACCGGCAGGGAGACCGCAAACCGGCAGGGAGACCGCAAACGGCTGCAAACGGCAGGGAGACCGCAAACGGCAGGGAGACCGCAAACGGCAGGGAGACCGCAAACGGCCGCAAGCGGCAGGGAGACCGCAAACGGCAGGGAGACCGCAAGCGACCGCAAACGGCAGGGAGACCGCAAACGGCAGGGAGACCGCAAACGGCAGGGAGACCGCAAACGGCCGCAAACGGCAGGGAGAGCGCAAACGGCAGGGAGACCGCAAACGGCAGGTGGCGATCAGCTGGAAAGATGGGAACATGAAGTGTCTTTGAGGTGCACAGAGGTTCCTCTAGTTCAGGGATAGGCAATTAGCGGACCTCCAGCTGTTGCAGAACTACAAGTCCCATGATGCATAGCAAGACTCTGACAGCCACAAACATGACAGCCAGAGGCAGAGGCATGATGGGACTTGTAGTTTTGCAACAGCTGGAGGTCCGCTAATTGCAGATCCCTGCTCGAGTTGAAGGAAAGCTATGAAAACCTGGTGGATTCCATGCAGAATGTTTTGGCTCAAATAAAGGGATTTCGTCAGGACTGGGCTCGGTCCTCCCTTCTCAGAGCTCAGGCTAATTGCCAGTACTCATCATTCCACAGTGACTCACCTGATGATCAGATCCTGCTTGACAGCTTCAACTCCTTGGATCAGATCTCCTGTGCCTTCGCCTTGGTCAACATATCCGGATACTCTCTGCTGCGTTTTCCTGTTATAGACTTTTGCCTGGTTCCCCATTCCGTTTGCTGCTTCTGACTACGCTGATCTCTGGATTCCTGTTTTACTGGCTTGTTCTGACTACCGGCTCTGGTTACCGAACCCTGGCTATGTTTTGCCCATGTTTATTCTGTTTGTATCATTTCATGAAAGCAGCGATTCCCAACCAGGGTTCCTCCAGAGGTTGTAGGGGTTCCTTCATCATTGGGCAATTTCTACCTCTTGGATAAGGGGGGGGGGGGGGGTGATCCACTTTTTGGCAGATGACAATGAAAGGGTTGAAGTAAAAGCCCAAAAACAGTCCTGCCATAAGGACATAGGCCACAAACCCAAGAGACCCGCAAGACACTGGCACAATGGAAGCGGGTAGGGGGCAGAAAGTGGAACTCATATGAGACCTCCAGAGTCAGTCATCAAAGGTAAAATATGGACCATAAATTTGGTCTGCTGGTTCTGGTGGGTTTTGTGCCGTGTCACATAATCCCGCCTCCCCGGGGCTCAGCTATTGCCCTTTGTAAAATAGACTGAAAGAGGAAAACTGATATCTTTGCCCCAATCATCCAACAGCGGGGACACTGAGGGGCAATAACCAACATACACCACCCAATCCTGAGATTTCATCATCATTTCTTGGACACCACAACAGTCCAGTCTACTGCTGGGATTTGTACACCTGACTTATGAGGGGTTCCCAACATCCTTGTGCTGAGTTCCCGGGTCTCTACACCCGCTGTGCCCATTATGAGGGGTTCCCACCATCCCTGTGCTGAGTTCCCGGGTCTGTACACCCGCTGTGCCCATTATGAGGGGTTCCCACCATCCCTGTGCTGAGTTCCCGGGTCTGTACACCCGCTGTGCCTATTATGAGGGGTTCCCACCATCCCTGTGCTGAGTTCCCGGGTCTGTACACCCGCTGTGCCCATTATGAGGGGTTACCACCATCCCTGTGCTGAGTTCCCGGGTCTGTACACCCGCTGTGCCCATTATGAGGGGTTACCACCATCCCTGTGCTGAGTTCCCGGGTCTGTACACCCGCTGTGCCCATTATGAGGGGTTCCCACCATCCCTGTGCCGAGTTCCCGGGTCTGTGCACCCGCTGTGCCCATTATGAGGGGTTCCCACCATCCCTGTGCTGAGTTCCCGGGTCTGTACACCCGCTGTACCCATTATGAGGGGTTCCCGCCATCCCTGTGCTGAGTTCCCGGGTCTGTACACCCGCTGTGCCCATTATGAGGGGTTCCCACCATCCCTGTGCTGAGTTCCCGGGTCTGTACACCCGCTGTGCCCATTATGAGGGGTTCCCACCATCCCTGTGCTGAGTTCCCGGGTCTGTACACCCGCTGTGCCCATTATGAGGGGTTCCCAGCATCCCTGTGCTGAGTTCCCGGGTCTGTACACCCGCTGTGCCCATTATGAGGGGTTCCCACCATCCCTGTGCTGAGTTCCCGGGTCTGTACACCCGCTGTGCCCATTATGAGGGGTTCCCACCATCCCTGTGCCGAGTTCCTGGGTCTGTACACCCGCTGTGCCCATTATGAGGGGTTCCCACCATCCCTGTGCTGAGTTCCCGGGTCTGTACACCCGCTGTGCCCATTATGAGGGGTTCCCACCATCCCTGTGCTCTCATTCACACCCTTAGTGAGTAAACTCCCCATCTCCTTGTCTGCTCTCCTCCTCAGTGTTCCCCTACAATTCCCATTCACAGAATAGCGCCCTTTGCTTCCTGTTGCCATTGTTGGAGGTTTCTTTCATCTATAAAACTGTCTGGAAAGCAATAAATGCGAATTAGCGATGATTTCACATTAATAGTCTCACCTCATCGCTCTCTTCAACATCTACATTTCCATTGGCATCATCGTCCATCTGCTTGTGGATGCTGACCACCGCCTCGAAACTCAGCAACTGCTCTTCATTGTGACACAGGAGCTCATCGATCCGACAGAACTCTGCAGAGAAGAGAGAGCCATGAGAAGACATCCAACCTGCACCCCACCATGAGGAGACATCCAACCCCCGCCCCACCATGAGGAGACATCCAACCCCCGCCCCACCATGGGGAGACATCCAACCCCCGCCCCACCATGGGGAGACATCCAACCCCCGCCCCACCATGAGGAGACATCCAACCTGCACCCCACCATGAGAAGACATCCAACCCCCGCCCCACCATGAGGAGACATCCAACCCCCGCCCCACCATGGGGAGACATCCAACCCCCGCCCCACCATGAGGAGACATCCAACCTGCACCCCACCATGAGAAGACATCCAACCCCCGCCCCACCATGAGGAGACATCCAACCTGCACCCCACCATGGGGAGACATCCAACCCCCGCCCCACCATGGGGAGACATCCAACCCCCGCCCCACCATGAGAAGACATCCAACCTGCACCCCACCATGAGAAGACATCCAACCCCCGCCCCACCATGAGAAGACATCCAACCTGCACCCCACCATGAGAAGACATCCAACCTGCACCCCACCATGAGAAGACATCCAACCCCCGCCCCACCATGGGGAGACATCCAACCCCCCACCATGAGAAGACATCCAACCTGCACCCCACCATGGGGAGACATCCAACCCCCGCCCCACCATGGGGAGACATCCAACCCCCGCCCCACCATGGGGAGACATCCAACCCCCGCCCCACCATGGGGAGACATCCAACCCCCGCCCCACCATGAGAAGACATCCAACCTGCACCCCACCATGAGAAGACATCCAACCTGCACCCCACCATGAGAAGACATCCAACCCCCGCCCCACCATGGGGAGACATCCAACCCCCCACCATGAGAAGACATCCAACCTGCACCCCACCATGAGAAGACATCCAACCCCCGCCCCACCATGAGAAGACATCCAACCTGCACCCCACCATGAGAAGACATCCAACCCCCGCCCCACCATGAGAAGACATCCAACCTGCACCCCACCATGAGGAGACATCCAACCTGCACCCCACCATGAGGAGACATCCAACCTGCACCCCACCATGAGGAGACATCCAACCTGCACCCCACCATGAGGAGACATCCAACCTGCACCCCACCATGAGGAGACATCCAACCTGCACCCCACCATGAGGAGACATCCAACCTGCACCCCACCATGAGGAGACATCCAACCTGCACCCCACCATGAGGAGACATCCAACCTGCACCCCACCATGAGGAGACATCCAACCTGCACCCCACCATGAGGAGACATCCAACCTGCACCCCACCATGAGGAGACATCCAACCTGCACCCCACCATGAGGAGACATCCAACCTGCACCCCACCATGAGGAGACATCCAACCTGCACCCCACCATGAGAAGACATCCAACCTGCACCCCACCGTGAGAAGACATCCAACCTGCACCCCACCATGAGAAGACATCCAACCCCCGCCCCACCATGAGAAGACATCCAACCTGCACCCCACCATGGGGAGACATCCAACCTGCACCCCACCATGGGGAGACATCCAACCCCCCACCATGAGAAGACATCCAACCTGCACCCCACCATGAGAAGACATCCAACCTGCACCCCACCATGGGGAGACATCCAACCCCCCACCATGAGAAGACATCCAACCTGCACCCCACCATGGGGAGACATCCAACCTGCACCCCACCATGGGGAGACATCCAACCCCCGCCCCACCATGAGAAGACATCCAACCTGCACCCCACCATGGGGAGACATCCAACCCCCGCCCCACCATGAGAAGACATCCAACCTGCACCCCACCATGGGGAGACATCCAACCCCCGCCCCACCATGGGGAGACATCCAACCCCCCCCCCCCCCGTGAGATGACATCCAACCTGCACCCCACCATGGGGAGACATCCAACCTGCACCCCCCCCCCCGTGAGATGACATCAAAACCGCGTCCCCCACCATGAGAGAACCCAAGTACCACCTTCCCTCTGAGGATCCCCCACAGATGATCAATAGGGTTTAGGTCTGGAGACATGCTTGGCCAGTCCATCACCTTTACCCTCAGCTTCTTTAGCAAGGCAGTGGTGGTGTTGGAGGTGTGTTTGGGGTGGTTATCATGTTGGAATACTGCCCTGCGGTCCAGTCTCTGAAGGGAGGGGATCATGCGCTGCTTCAGTATGTCACAGTACATGTTGGCATTCATGGTCCCCTCAATGATCTGTAGCCCCCCAGTGCCGGCAGCACTCATGCAGCCCCAGACCATGACACCCCCACCACCATGCCTGACTGTAGACAAGACACACTTGTCTTTTTCAGATCCTCAGAGAGTTCTTTGCCATGAGGTGCCATGTTGTACTTCCAGTGACCAGTATGAGAGAGTGAGAGTGATGACACCAAATTTAACACACCTGCTCCCCATTCACACCTGAGACCTTGTAACACTAACGAGTCACATGACACTGGGGAGGGAAAATGGCTAATTGGGCCCAATTTGGAGATTCTCACTTAGGGGGTGTACTGACTTTTGTTGCCAGCGGTTTAGACATTAATGGCTGTGTGTTGAGTTATTTTGAGGGGACAGGAAATTTACACTGTTATACAAGCTGTACACTCACTACTTTACATTGTAGACAAGTGTCATTTCTTCAGTGTTGTCACATGAGAAGGGAGAAGAAATGTCACTGAGGGGTGTACTTACTTTTGTCACATACTGTATATGTGTGCAATATATATATACACACACACACACACACACACACACACACACACACACACAGTATTAGTTTTTTTTTTTTATTTCAGTGTTCTGGGATTAGAGAAAGCGCGGTGTGCAGGAGGAGTGCGGTGGTGACATGGACAGGAAGTGGAGGAGGAAGTGGAGGAGGAAGTGGTGACGGATGTAATGAGCAGAGATGACACAATCCCCGGGGAGAGATGTAGCCGGGTCACCAGAAAACCACTTGGGGTCTGAGGGGAGACGTCCCTTCACCCACCTGGCTGGACCCGACACTTCTGTGTGGATCACTATAGGTCAGTGATGGTGAACCTTGGCACCCCAGATGTTTTGGAACTACATTTCCCATGATGCTCTTTCACTCTGCAGTGTAGCAGAGCATCATGGGAAATGTAGTTCCAAAACATCTGGGGTGCCAAGGTTCGCCATCACTGCTATAGACCTTCTCTATGGTTCAAACTCCTCTCCGCATCCCCCTCTGCCCCCCCTCACCCCCTCTCCCTTCCTCTGCATCCCCCCTCTCCCCCTCCTCTCTGTGCCCCCCTTACCCCGCCTCCTCTCTGCATCCCCCTCTCCCCTCCTCTCTGCGCCCCCCTTACCCCTCCACCTCCTCTCCGCGCCCTCCTCTCAGCATCCCCCCTCTCCCCTTTCTGCGGCCCCCTTCTCCGCTTCCCCCTCTTACCCCACCTCTCCGTCTCCTCTCTGCATCCCCCTATCACCCCTACTCCCCCCTGCTCTCTGCACCCCCCCTTACCCCGCCTCTCCACCTCCCCCTCTCAGCCCCTCCTCTCTGCATCCTCCCTCTCCCCTCGCCGTGTTCCCCTCTCCACTTCCTCTCAGCACCCCCTTCTAAGCCCCCCCCCCCCTCTCACCACCTCTGCGTCCCCCTCTTACCCCCCTCCCATCCCACCTCCTCTCTGCGTTCCCCTCTCCCCCCCTCTGCGTCCTCACGCCCCCTTCTCTCTGTGTCCCCCCCACCTCCTCTGCATCCCCCCCCCCTCTTACCGCCCTCTCACCCCCTCTGTGTCCCCCCCCCCTCATTCCCCCCTGTGTCCCTCCTCTCAGTCCCCCCCTGTGTCCCCCCTCTCAGTCCCCCCCTGTGTCCCCCCTCTCAGTCCCTTCTCACTCCCCCTCTGCGTCTTGTGTCCCCCCTCTCCGCGCCCCCCTCTCACCCCCTCTCCTTTGCTCTCTGCGTCCCCCTCTCCCCCCTCCTCTCTGTGCCCCCCCTTACCCTGCCTCCTCTCCGCCTCCTCTCCGCCTCCCCCTCCCACCAACACCACAGAGTACGGAGCGCAGACTGATTGAGACGTTCTTCTCCCCTGTATCAGAAGAGTCATCAGACCGGTCAGACCAGCCCAACCTCCCACATACCTCCATCTAACACCCTCTGGGGGGGAGGGGCAGATGGTGACAGGACACTTGGGGGAGATGTCAGACGGAAGCACACGATGGGATGGGTCTGATCTGTGAACAATCAGATCTGTGCGAGTGCCGGGCGATGTTCCAGGTCATGTGACCCCCCCCACACCCCAAAAACCAACACCGCCGATGGCAATACTAGGTGTATGATGGCGGCCGGCCAATCCTTCCAGTGGACATCCACCCACATCAGGTTTCTTAGGGTTTAGATGGAATGGGGGGGGGGGATTTCCTGAAAATTCAACCATCCAATCAGATCTCAGAAGTCCTCACTTCCCATATTATACACCCAGCACAGAGCGCCCCCACCTCGGGGTACCGGAGGGGGAGGGGGGGCCACATACAGACCTCCCTCGTCATAGGACCGGAACCCACCCCATGTGGATCCTTCTGACAGCCTCCATCAGGTTTCCCCATTCTCCCCGGAGTTCCCCTATAACCACCTGACCTCCGAAAGGTTCCCCCCCCCCCCTTTATGGCTTGGTTTGCTATTCAGCACTGCGCTACTTTACACCAACCACATTTCTATCATTTCCTTCACACAGATCGAGCTTTCCATTGGTGGGATTTAATCACCGGGGGGGGGGGGGGTTTGTTAAATATTCCCCCAGTGACTGCAGTGCAAAGGAGATCACGGGGGGACCACAGGTCTGCGGTCTCCGAGCCCAGTGCTGAAAAGTTGGTAGAACTGTCTTGGGACCCCCTCTCCTCCCCTAAATGGCGGAACCCCGGGTCCTGGTCACAAGTGCGACTGTTACAACCCTGGAAGTTCTGCCGCTGGTCAGAGCTGAATTGGCTTCCCGGTGCTGCATGTCCGGGTGTGGGGTGGTGGGAGTTGTGCCGGCGGTGGATGGGCTGGTGGGAGCCCGGGGCAACGGAATGGCATTTCTGGCACCTGGGATTTGTAGTTAAAACATCTCCAATCTTCAGACAACGCCGGCCCCCCAGTCGTGGGACGAGTGTCCTCCCGCGGTCCCGGACAACGCCGGCCCACCAGTCGTGGGACGAGTGTCCTCCCGCGGTCCCGGACAACGCCGGCCCACCAGTCGTGGGACGAGTGTCCTCCCGCGGTCCCGGACAACGCCGGCCCACCAGTCGTGGGACGAGTGTCCTCCCGCGGTCCCGGACAACGCCGGCCCACCAGTCGTGGGACGAGTGTCCTCCCGCGGTCCCGGACAACGCCGGCCCACCAGTCGTGGGACGAGTGTCCTCCCGCGGTCCCGGACAACGCCGGCCCACCAGTCGTGGGACGAGTGTCCTCCCGCGGTCCCGGACAACGCCGGCCCACCAGTCGTGGGACGAGTGTCCTCCCGCGGTCCCGGACAACGCCGGCCCACCAGTCGTGGGACGAGTGTCCTCCCGCGGTCCCGGACAACGCCGGCCCACCAGTCGTGGGACGAGTGTCCTCCCGCGGTCCCGGACAACGCCGGCCCACCAGTCGTGGGACGAGTGTCCTCCCGCGGTCCCGGACAACGCCGGCCCACCAGTCGTGGGACGAGTGTCCTCCCGCGGTCCCGGACAACGCCGGCCCACCAGTCGTGGGACGAGTGTCCTCCCGCGTTCCCGGACAACGCCGGCCCACCAGTCGTGGGACGAGTGTCCTCCCGCGGTCCCGGACAACGCCGGCCCACCAGTCGTGGGACGAGTGTCCTCCCGCGTTCCCGGACAACGCCGGCCCACCAGTCGTGGGACGAGTGTCCTCCCGCGGTCCCGGACAACGCCGGCCCACCAGTCGTGGGACGAGTGTCCTCCCGCGGTCCCGGACAATGCCGGCCCACCAGTCGTGGTATGAATGTCCTCCTCCAGCAGAACGCACCAATCCTGAACTTACACAGAACAGCAAAGTTTCCTCTCATCTAGAATCAGGTCACCCATATTCAGCATCAGCAGAGGACTCATCCGACTAATTAACCTGGAGGCCCCCGGGACCCCCCCGGGACCCGTCTGCCCTCACCGCTCATTACACTTCATGGAAGAGAAAAAACAAAACATTCCATCTGGATGGGATCCGAGGCCGGCTCAGTGCCAGAAACTGTTCTACAAAGGATGAGAGCCGAGGAAAGAAGAAAAATACAATAGTATCCCGACAGAGAGAGGAGACCGCAGACCATAGTATCCCGACACAGAGGAGACCACAGACCATAGTATCCCGACACAGAGAGGAGACCGCAGACCATAGTATCCCGACACAGAGAGGAGACCGCAGACCATAGTATCCCGACAGAGAGAGGAGACCGCAGACCATAGTATCCCGACACAGAGAGGAGACCGCAGACCATAGTATCCCGACAGAGAGAGGAGACCGCAGACCATAGTATCCCGACACAGAGAGGAGACCGCAGACCATAGTATCCCGACACAGAGAGGAGACCGCAGACCATAGTATCCCGACACAGAGAGGAGACCGCAGACCATAGTATCCCGACACAGAGAGGAGACCACAGACCATAGTATCCCGACAGAGGGGAGACCACAGACCATAGTATCCCGACACAGAGAGGAGACCACAGACCATAGTATACCGACAGAGAGAGGAGACCGCAGACCATAGTATACCGACAGAGAGAGGAGACCGCAGACCATAGTATCCCGACAGAGAGAGGAGACCACAGACCATAGTATCCCGACACAGAGAGAGGAGACCGCAGACCATAGTATCCCGACAGAGAGAGAAGACCACAGACCATAGTATCCCGACACAGAGAGGAGACCGCAGACCATAGTATCCCGACACAGAGAGGAGACCGCAGACCATAGTATCCCGACACAGAGAGGAGACCGTAGACCATAGTATCCCGACACAGAGAGGAGACCGTAGACCATAGTATCCCGACAGAGAGAGGAGACCGCAGACCATAGTATCCCGACAGAGGGGAGACCACAGACCATAGTATCCCGACAGAGAGGAGACCACAGACCATAGTATCCCGACACAGAGAGGAGACCACAGACCATAGTATCCCGACAGAGAGAGGAGACCGCAGACCATAGTATCCCGACAGAGAGAGGAGACCACAGACCATAGTATCCCGACAGAGAGAGGAGACCACAGACCATAGTATCCCGACAGAGAGAGGAGACCGCAGACCATAGTATCCCGACAGAGAGAGGAGACCACAGACCATAGTATCCCGACAGAGAGAGGAGACCGCAGACCATAGTATCCCGACACAGAGAGGAGACCACAGACCATAGTATCCCGACACAGAGAGGAGACCACAGACCATAGTATCCCGACAGAGAGAGGAGACCACAGACCATAGTATCCCGACAGAGAGAGGAGACCGCAGACCATAGTATCCCGACAGAGAGAGGAGACCGCAGACCATAGTATCCCGACACAGAGAGGAGACCACAGACCATAGTATCCCGACACAGAGAGGAGACCACAGACCATAGTATCCCGACACAGAGGGGAGACCACAGACCATAGTATCCCGACACAGAGAGGAGACCACAGACCATAGTATCCCGACACAGAGAGGAGACCACAGACCATAGTATCCCGACACAGAGGAGACCACAGACCATAGTATCCCGACAGAGAGGAGACCGCAGACCATACTATCCCGACACAGAGAGGAGACCGCAGACCATAGTATCCCGACAGAGAGAGGAGACCGCAGACCATAGTATCCCGACAGAGAGAGGAGACCGCAGACCATAGTATCCCGACACAGAGGAGACCACAGACCATAGTATCCCGACACAGAGGAGACCACAGACCATAGTATCCCGACACAGAGAGGAGACCACAGTATCCCGACAGAGAGAGGAGACCGCAGACCATAGTATCCCGACACAGAGAGGAGACCACAGACCATAGTATCCCGACACAGAGAGGAGACCGCAGACCATAGTATCCCGACACAGAGAGGAGACCACAGACCATAGTATCCCGACACAGAGGAGACCACAGACCATAGTATCCCGACACAGAGAGGAGACCGCAGACCATAGTATCCCGACACAGAGAGGAGACCACAGACCATAGTATCCCGACAGAGAGAGGAGACCACAGACCATAGTATCCCGACAGAGAGAGGAGACCGCAGACCATAGTATCCCGACACAGAGAGGAGACCACAGACCATAGTATCCCGACAGAGAGAGGAGACCACAGACCATAGTATCCCGACAGAGAGAGGAGACCACAGACCATAGTATCCCGACAGAGAGAGGAGACCACAGACCATAGTATCCCGACAGAGAGAGGAGACCACAGACCATAGTATCCCGACAGAGAGAGGAGACCACAGACCATAGTATCCCGACAGAGAGAGGAGACCACAGACCATAGTATCCCGACAGAGAGAGGAGACCACAGACCATAGTATCCCGACAGAGAGAGGAGACCACAGACCATATTATCCCGACAGAGAGAGGGGACCGCAGACCATATTATCCCGACAGAGAGGGGACCGCAGACTATATTATCCCGACAGAGAGGAGACCGCGGACCATATTATCCCGAAAGAGAGGAGACCACGGACCATAGTATCCAGGACAGAGAGGAGACCACGGACCATAGTATCCAGGACAGAGAGGAGACCACGGACCATAGTATCCAGGACAGAGAGGAGACCACGGACCATAGTATCCAGGACAGAGAGGAGACCACGGACCATAGTATCCAGGACAGAGAGGAGACCACGGACCATAGTATCCAGGACAGAGAGGAGACCACGGACCATAGTATCCAGGACAGAGCTGGGCCAGAGGTCAGAGAGGAGACCATAGTGTCCCGACAGAGACCAGCCGGAGGACAGAGTGTTGATAGGACAGATTGGACCTTGTATGGCGACACTGAACTCTTCATCCCTACCAGGAAGCCACCCCCCACCCATAGACTGACACAGAGTGGGGGGGGGGGATTCCCTGGAAGAACGATCGTCTTATCAAACCGCTCCGACCTCCTCATACACCACAACCAGCCAATCCATCCACATGGAGAGAAGGACGACAGGTGTGTGCGTGGGGGGGAGGGGGGGCGAGGAAGAATGTAGATATGCAGAGATCAGAGAGATGCCGTAGATCACTGACCCCCTTTCAGAGATCGATCGCAGGACCCCCCCCAGATAATGCCTTCATCTCATCCCCTCTCCAGCAGCTGGTAACATCTGTTCAGGCATCACCCAGAGTCGCCGTCTACTTTCCAGGCTTCGGACTAAAATAAAATCGAACTGCAGCAAAGGAAAATCAAAGGTCTCTTGCTTCACCAAGCAGAGCAGTGTAAATCTCAGGACTGAATGGACACAGACTGTCAGTGATATGATCAGACTTTTCATGGAGTGACGGTCATGTGGGTGAAGTCAGCACATCAGGATGATTCTCCCACAACCCAGAATCTGATATTCACAAGGAAGTGTGAAATACGGGACAGCAAGGAGCCGAGCGGCTCTTCATCCTTACATACTGTCACATGACTCCCCGACAATGCCTCCATCTCTCCAACTGGACGGCGCCATTTCTATCAGTATATGGGGCACCAAGGAATGGGGAGACGTTCCGGGGAGCAGTATATGTGGCCTGAGATAAGTGGATCCTATTCGTGACCCTTCAGGGGAGATATGAAGTATCTAATTCGAGAGTTATTTATAGATGGAGGATAATCCTTCCCGAGCCTGAAAATTCCTCCATCCCGGAACAGAACGCGGTGCAGCGTCTGGAAACATCTCAAGATAATAATCAGAGCAGCTGTTGTGTTATCCAGCCGGCTTCTTCCAAGTACTGGAGGCTGAGAGGACAAGACCGACCCCCGGTGATTCCCACCACCTGGAGCAAGACGACGAGAGACTCCATTTCCATCGAACCATCTCATCAAATGATCTCCCATCCAACGTTCTACCACCCAACCGCCTCCCATCCAATAATCTACTATCAAACCATTGTCCCACCCAACCGCTTCCCATCCCACCCAATGTTCTACCACCCAACCGCCTCCCATCCCATCCAATATTCTACCACCCAACCGCCTCCCATCCCATCCAACGTTCTACCACCCAACCGCCTCCCATCCCATCCAACGTTCTACCACCCAACCGCCTCCCATCCAATAATCTACTATCAAACCATTGTCCCACCCAACCGCCTCCCATCCCATCCAATGTTCTACCACCCAACCGCCTCCCATCCCATCCAACGTTCTACCACCCAACCGCCTCCCATCCAATAATCTACTATTAAAACCATTGTCCCACCCAACCGCCTCCCATCCCATCCAATGTTCTACCACCCAACCGCCTCCCATCCCATCCAACGTTCTACCACCCAACCATTTCTCATCCAATAATCTACTATCAAACCATCGTCCCACCCAACCGCCTCCCATCCAATGTTCTATCACCCAACCGCCTCCCATCCAATAATCTACTATTAAACCATTGTCCCACCCAACCGCCTCCCATCCCATCCAATGTTCTACCACCCAACCGCCTCCCATCCCATCCAATGTTCTACCACCCAACCGCCTCCCATCCCATCCAATGTTCTACCACCCAACCGCCTCCCATCCAATAATCTACTATTAAAACCATTGTCCCACCCAACCGCCTCCCATCCCATCCAATGTTCTACCACCCAACCGCCTCCCATCCAATAATCTACCATTAAAACCATTGTCCCACCCAACCGCCTCCCATCCCATCCAACGTTCTACCACCCAACCATTTCTCATCCAATAATCTACTATCAAACCATCGTCCCACCCAACCGCCTCCCATCCAATGTTCTACTATCAAACCATTGTCCCACCCAACCGCCTCCCATCTCATGCAATGTTCTACCACCCAACAATCTACTATCAAACCATCGTCCCACCCAACCGCCTCCCATCCAATGTTCTACCACCCAACCACTTCTCATCCAATGTTCTACTATCAAACCATCGTCCCACCCAACCGCCTCCCATCCAATGTTCTACCACCCAACCACTTCTCATCCAATGTTCTACTATCAAACCATCGTCCCACCCAACCGCATTCCCATCCAAAGTTCTACCATCAAACCATTGTCCCACCCAACCGCCTTCCATCCAATGATCTACCACCCAACAATCTCCTGCAAATACACCGGGAACCCAGCATCTGAAAAGGGACAACGTCTCGTCTCAGAGAGAATCTTTATCATATACACACACCAGCTCTTCCTCTGCAGAGTCCTATTTCCGCTACAGTGACTCACTTCCTCCTCCCTACCAACTTATATTGATGATAAACAGAGTGATGGCCACATGAAAACCTCAAAAAAAGATAACTTTAGCCATAGAAGACCCAATATCTATAAGAGAAATATCCTCTAAACTGTCTGACATACAGTTATTATTAGTCACTTCTCTCCAATATATCACCAACATATAACATAGTACAATTTTAGTTAATTGCGTATTTTGTTATTTGGCGAATACTAGAAAGTCCCTGATAAACACCACCATCCCTGTGCCCATTATGAGGGGTTCCCACCATCCCTGTGCCCATTATGAGGGGTTCTCACCATCCCTGTGCCGAGTTCCCGGATCTGTACACCCGCTGTGCCCATTATGAGGGGTTCCATCATCCCTGTGCTGAGTTCCCGGGTCTGTACACCCGCTGTGCCCATTATGAGGGGTTCTCACCATCCCTGTGCTGAGTTCCCGGGTCTGTACACCCGCTGTGCCCATTATGAGGGGTTCCCACCATCCCTGTGCTGAGTTCCCGGGTCTGTACACCCGCTGTGCCCATTATGAGGGGTTCCATCATCCCTGTGCTGAGTTCCCGGGTCTGTACACCCGCTGTGCCCATTATGAGGGGTTCTCACCATCCCTGTGCTGAGTTCCCGGGTCTGTACACCCGCTGTGCCCATTACGAGGGGTTCCCACCATCCCTGTGCTGAGTTCCCGGGTCTGTACACCCGCTGTGCCCATTATGAGGGGTCCCACCATCCCTGTGCTGAGTTCCCGGGTCTGTACACCCGCTGTGCCCATTATGAGGGGTTCCCACCATCCCTGTGCTGAGTTCCCAGGTCTGTACGCCCGCTGTGCCCATTACGAGGGGTTCCCACCATACCTGTGCTGAGTTCCCGGGTCTGTACGCCCGCTGTGCCCATTATGAGGGGTTCCCACCATACCTGTGCTGAGTTCCCGGGATTGTACACCCGCTGTGCCCATTATGAGGGGTTAATTTTGTTTATTGAAAATCTTACAAACAACAACTTATATACAATAAAAACATAATAAATAAATAAAACATATTTACAAAATAATTGAATACAATTATACAAACCAGAAAGAACAAGAACAAAATAAACAGTGCAAAACAAATTGCACACAACATAATACCTACGGGAGAGCCAGACTAAGGAACATCACCGTCACCATGCATGTAGCCTTTTATCAAAATTATATTGGATCTGAAAATCTAAGGGAGTGAAAGAAGAATACAAAGAAAGCCGCACACCCCGAGATCAACAGGCAGCAGCTACAGAGCCCTGATATTCCTCCACGCCTTTATCCAGGCCTCCTGCTGCCACCTGTCTTTCTCAAGACCCCGAATCTTCCCAACCTCACCCAGAATGTTCTCCACCACCACTTCCACAGGGAGGATTTTACCCCGTAAGGATACCTGACACCGTGCGCTCCACGTGAAATAACGGACTACTAAACTAACTAAAAAAAGTGTTTCCAAATCATAATCCCGACGAGTCTGGAAAGCCCCATACACCCACTCTGCATAACTCATATGGGGGAGGAAGGGTATACTCAGAGCCCTCCCCACCCTCTTGTACACCTCTATATTAAAAGGGCACTGAAGTAGAAAGTGATCCATGGACTCCACCACTCCTCCACACTCCACTCTCGGGCAGCCCCGATCACTCATGGAAAGAAACTTCAAGTTGCCCTTCACATATAGTTTTCCATGAAAGGCAAGCCAAGCCTGATCCCTAAACTTCATTGGGATTCTCTCCAAATTAATCAACCGCAAACCCACCCCCAAAACCAGGCTTGGGCAATCCCTCAGGGCCAGTGGCTCGCAAAAAACAGAGCTCATGATCCGCTTCTCAAGAAGTTTCCTTGGAAGAGATCTGACTTCCCCTGCCGTTACTTGCCACTGCCGAAGCATTTTCAAACACGGGGCAACATAAGCCGGGAGCTTATCATGCTTGACCCTCAGGCTTTTCACTGGCCCACCATTTTCCCAGTCTCGCAGAAAGGGCCTAAACCAGGACTGGAAAATACCAACCCACCCAGGCGGTCTCTCTGCCAACATGTTACCAAGATTGTACTTCACAAACATCAGAGAGAAAAAGACTACAGGGTTGATCATCCCTAGACCACCCTCCCGCCTAGAAAGGTAAGTCACATTCCTTTTGACAAGGTTTATTCTGTTCCCCCATAACAGCTGGAAGAAACAAGTATAGACCCTGGTATAGAGAGAAGCTGGCAAAACGCAAACAAAACTGACATATAGAAAAATCGGAATCAGGTAAGTCTTGATCAGATCAACCTTTTCCCTCAAGGAAAGCTGCCAACCTTTCCAGCTTGCCACCTTGGCATCGGCATTCTCCAGCCTGTTCACCCAATTTGCATGACCATAGTCACCTGGGCCAAATTCAATGCCTAGAACTCTAATTTTTTGCTGGGGCTCCGGGAAGTCATCCGGGAGAACAAAGCTCTCACCTTCCACACCCATCCAGAAAGCTTCACACTTGTCCTGGTTGACCTTTGAACCTGATGCCTCTGAATACCGTGTTATCACTGAGACCACCTCCTGCGCCTCCCCAGTCCCAGAGACAAAAACAGAAACATCATCAGCATAGGCCACAACCTTCAAAGGAGGCTCACCAGCGATGCCCAAAGGTACCCCACACAATGGCCCATTCTCCAGCCTTCTGATGAAGGGGTCAATTGCAAATGCATATAACAGAGGACTCAATGGGCACCCCTGACGCACACCCGAGCCAACCACAAAGGGCTGCCCGACCCAACCATTAACTAGCGGAAAGCTTTCAGCCCCTTTGTACAAGATCTTAAGCCAATCAATGAAACCCCCCTCCAGGCCATATCTGCCAAGAAGGAGCCATAAGTACTCATGATTAACCCGATCAAAGGCCTTAGCCTGATCCAATGTCAGCAAAAATTTACCCCAACCAGCAGCCCTACAACGCTCCAAGGCCTCCCGGACGGCTAACACTGCTGAGAAAGTGCTTCTACCTTGGACCGAACAGTGCTGGTGGTGGGATAACAAACTGCCTGCCACTGGTGATAATCGCCAGAAAAAAATCTTTGCCAGTATCTTTCTATCGACATTAAGAAGGCTAATGGGGCGCCAATTCTCAATAATCGAAGGATCTTTACCCTTTGACAGAAGGATCACTGCAGATTGCCTCATGGAGGGAGGGAGAGAACCCTCCTGCAAACAGCCATTAAAAACCTCCGCAAGGTAGGGAGCCAGGATCGTCTTAAAACATTTATAAAACTCAGCTGTCAACCCATCTGGCCCTGGCGTTTTCTTGATGGCCAGTTTATCAATAGCCTGGACTACCTCATCTGCAGTGATTTCATCTGTCAAATTCATCAAAGGAACATTACTTTCCAGTCCTGGTGTAGAGTCCAAAAAACCCAACATCCTTGTCCGATCAAGGTTCCTTCCTCCCAGGAGATCGGCATAGTATGACCTGACAACCTCCAGGATCCCTGACCTAGACTTCGTCAGAGAGCCCGTACTGTCCTTCAGGCCATGGACCGTCTTAACTGCTACGCTCTGTTTACAGTTCTGGTAAGGGTCAGGCGAATGGTATTTCCCGTAATCCCTCTCCTGAACCAAAGAGGCGTGCCGGTCATATTCATGTCTCCTAAGGAGGAGCTTCACCTCAGAGATCGCCCCAGAATCTCCTCCATTCGAAACAAGGCGGTCAAGTTTCCTCCGCAAACGCTGGTAGGTGATATACTTATCTTGCTGCTTCTTTCTTCCTATGGCCTTGAAAAGCCTAACAGTCCGCTGTTTTACAAGCTCCCACCATTCTGACTTGCTGTTGCAAAAGTCTAGGATCGTTACCTGTGCTTGAAAAAAGTCCTCAAAGGATTGTCTTACTCTCTCGTCTTCCAGGAGGGCCGAATTCAATCTCCAGATACCCCTCCCCCTAGGTGGCATGTCTGAGGCATTCAGAGTCACAGATAGAATACAGTGATCAGAAAACTCCACTGCCCGACACACAGGTGCCGAAAAAGCAGAGTCTCCCTTTAAAAAAAACCTATCTATCCTACTCTGACTACTACCTCTCTGAAAAGTGAACCCCGTGCTGTCTGGGCAACGCTTAATGTGCGCATCTACCAGACCTGCTTCCCTAACTATCGCATTGAGAAAAAGGGTGTCATAGCCCAGCTTATCTCTGAAACCTCTCCTGTCTTTAGACCTAGTAATGGTGTTAAAATCACCTCCAAAGATAACCTGCTGGGCCGTAAAAAGAAAAGGCTTAATCTTTGTAAAGAGGCATTTCCTGTCCCACTTCGTCTGGGGACCATAGATGTTAATCAGGCGCAAGTCCTGCCCCCTTACAGAGACGTCCAAGACCATGCATCTCCCAATCTCTACCTCAATTACCCGCCGGCACGTTACCATACCAGAAAAAAGGACTGCAACCCCGCTGTAAGGCTCGGCCGCAAGAGACCAAAATGAGGGACCACGTCTCCACTCCTTCTTTGCCAGATGTATATCAGCCAGACTACTCAGATGGGTCTCTTGTAAAAACAAAATGTCAGCATCAAACTCGCTGAGCAAAAATAAGGCCATATGACGAGCGCTTACTGATCTCAAGCTGGCAACATTAATGGTTGCCACTTTTAACGGAGTGGGAACTGCCATTAGGGTAATTGAGGTAGACGTTTCTTAGCCTGACTACTCCCTCTCCCTGGAGAACCAGCACGCTTTGTTGCGCCCTGGCACTCATCGTCCATAGAGGACGCTGAACTGAACGAGTCCCACTCATCATCATCATCATCCGACAGGACCTTAAACTTATTTTCCAAAGGCAAAACTACAGGATTTAAGGGAACTGAACCCCTTTTTTTCCTTCTTTTGCCCCTCCTCCTCCTATCCTCCAACCACTCCATATCATCTTTGGATAAACCACAACCAGCCTCCCCACACCTACCCTCCCCTTCAACCCCCTCCCCCCCACTCTCCCTTCCCTTATCTACCACCAGACCAGCCTCCCCACTATTTTCCCCACTCCTCTGGCCCCCACGATCTGCAATAGGAACCCTGCAGCGTCGGGGGAGGGGGACTGGCACCACACCTGATGCACCAGCCTCAGCACCTCTTGCTGCCTCTGCAATTTTAGAAGACACAGAAGGATTGGACACAGAAGGATTGGACACAGAAGGATTGGACACATTCTTGGCAACTGAAACTTTACATACAGGCTGGGAGGACACAGACACATTGGGTACTGGCACAGACTGGGGAACCACAGACTGGGGAGACACAGACCCATTGGGTATGGGCACAGACTGGGGAGACACAGACACATTGGGTATTGGCACAGACTGGGGAGACACATTGGGTATTGGCACAGACTGGGGAGACACATTGGGTATGGGCACAGACTCCAATGGAATCACAGGCCCTCCAGCTGATGAGCTCTGTGCATCCTCCATGTCCAGACGGAAGAACTCTCTCATGAGCTCCGGCTTGTTGTGCATTGCCTCAGGACACTGACTATAAGGATGTCCCACTGCATTGCACAGATTACACCTGATAATATTACAATCCTTTGCCAAATGCCCTATACCCTGACACAGAGAGCACTTCATCACTGGACAGGAGGATGCAAGATGCCCTTTATCTCCACATTTATTGCAGAGCTTTGGCTGGCCCGGGTAGAAGATGGTCAGCCTGTCCCTCCCCAGGAAAGCTGAGGATGGCAGATGTTGGACAACATTATCAATAACCTTTAGTTTCAGCTGCACAGACCATCCCCCTGTCCATATTCCCCGATCGTCCAAAATCTTTCTCAGGGGGCTCAGGACGTCCCCATACCTCCTCAACCATACAGTCAGATCCCCTTGGGGTATGGATTCATTGCGCACAAGTATTGTCACCATCTTAATGAGGGGCTGGCGGGAAATAAGTTTGGGGATGAGCCCTTTCCAGTCCGGCAGGCCCCTACACACGTGTTCAAACTTCTCCCAAAATATGTCCAAAGACTCGGGACGGATAAAGGACAAATCATATTCATAGGAACCTGCCGGACTGATCAGGGCGAAGATATCCGCAGGCCTAAACCCCATCTGCAGGATTTTATCCACCACCACCCTCCTATGTGGGGGGTTTCCATCACCTTCCCATTTCAATTGTACAACATTCCTCCTTTTAAACAGGGAGAAAGATAAAACGTCCCCATGCTCCTTCCCTGCTAGTTCCCCCTTCCCAGATCCTGTGGCAGCAACACCAGCATAAGTTTTTCTTCCAGCTTTTGCAGTCTTGTCCTCAGATACATTCAAACCTGCTGGCAGAGAGTCTGAATCAGCTGGGATAGCAGTCTTCTGATTAGCAGGACCCACCCCCTCCCCCGAACACTCAGCTTCAATCCTGGGAGCCGTCACAGTCTTGGCTGCTGCAGACTCCTGGAGAGCTGTAGTACTACTGCTCCCAGCATCACCTCCACCATTCACAGGAACAGCCGCTGTGCCTGGTCCAGGCAAAGTCACTGTATTGTCCATGGACCTCTCTGCAGACTGAAGCTGACAGTTACTAGCAGATGTTATTGCTTGCTGTACATTGTCTATGGGTCTGGGCTGACTGTCTGCAGTACCACAACCCTCAGCAGGCCCATTGTTATTAAAGATCCCACCATCCTGCACACACACAGTACCTGCAGCTGCTCTCTCCACAGGTCTTTCCTCCACAGGGCTGGGAATGGTGTCCATCTTCTCCTCCTCACCTTCCTGGGGAGCTGAATCTGGACTGGCCTCCAGTTTGTTGATCAAATCCAACATGTTAGAACCTTCATCCTCCTGCACGGATGTTCCACATTGCTGGGGAGGGAAGGGGACAGAGGCCTCCGCCATTGAGGGTTCAGCAGGTGTCTGAGATGTTGAAGAGCTGGGCTCATCCTCCGGGCCCACTTTCTCACTCTCTGCTTCCATCTCCTCGCTCTCCATGCAGGAAGAAGCTCCTTTCCTCATTTGATTAAATCGCTCCTCATTTTTATATTTTTCTTTAAAAGCTCCACTATTCTCCTTCAGAGAACTCACCAATTCTTTCTGCTTCCGCAGAGCTTGTTCCAGGTCCTTCAATTCAGGCCTCAGAGCCGGTCTCTTCTTACTGAAGACTTTGGCACAAAACTGCTTTTTCTTTTTAAATTCAGCTTTCAAAGCTCCCAACTTCTCCTCTTCCTTCTCAATCCGCTTCAGCGTTTCCACAATCCTCCGTCTAAAGGAAGACAGAGATTCATCCTTCCTTGGGCCAGGCCCAGAATCTTCCGCAGGTTGAGGCCTATCCAGGGGGCCCCCGCCAGGGTCCTCCCCAGGATCCAGCATCCTTCCTGGGGCAGAGGAGTAACTCTAACCCCTGGTCTCTGGAAGCACAGGAGCAAAGGAACTAGCAACCTCTCACCTCGCTGTCAAGGAGAGGAATGGCAGTTTCCCACCATCCCTGTGCTGAGTTCCCGGGATTGTACACCCGCTGTGCCCATTATGAGGGGTTCCCACCATACCTGTGCCGAGTTCCCGGGTCTGTACACCCGCTGTGCTCATTATGAGGGGTTCCCACCATCCCTGTGCCGAGTTCCCGGGTCTGTACACCCGCTGTGCCCATTATGAGGGGTTCTCACCATCCCTGTGCTGAGTTCCCGGGTCTGTACACCCGCTGTGCCCATTACGAGGGGTTCCCACCATCCCTGTGCTGAGTTCCCGGGTCTGTACACCCGCTGTGCCCATTATGAGGGGTCCCACCATCCCTGTGCTGAGTTCCCGGGTCTGTACACCCGCTGTGCCCATTATGAGGGGTTCCCACCATCCCTGTGCTGAGTTCCCAGGTCTGTACGCCCGCTGTGCCCATTACGAGGGGTTCCCACCATACCTGTGCTGAGTTCCCGGGTCTGTACGCCCGCTGTGCCCATTATGAGGGGTTCCCACCATACCTGTGCTGAGTTCCCGGGATTGTACACCCGCTGTGCCCATTATGAGGGGTTCCCACCATACCTGTGCCGAGTTCCCGGGTCTGTACACCCGCTGTGCTCATTATGAGGGGTTCCCACCATCCCTGTGCCGAGTTCCCGGGTCTGTACACCCGCTGTGCCCATTATGAGGGGTTCCCACCATCCCTGTGCCGAGTTCCCGGCTCTGTACACCCGCTATGCTCATTATGAGGGGTTCCCACCATCCCTGTGCCGAGTTCCCGGCTCTGTACACCCGCTGTGCTCATTATGAGGGGTTCCCACCATCCCTGTGCTGAGTTCCCGGGTCTGTACACCCGCTGTGCCCATTATGAGGGCTTCCCACCATCCCTGTGCTGAGTTCCCGGGTCTGTACACCCACTGTGCCCATTATGAGGGGTTCCCACCATCCCTGTGCTGAGTTCCCGGGTCTGTACACCCGCTGTGCCCATTATGAGGGGTTCCCACCATCCCTGTGCTGAGTTCCCGGGTCTGTACACCCGCTGTGCCCATTATGAGGGGTTATCACCACCCCTGTGCTGAGTTCCCGGGTCTGTACACCCGCTGTGCCCATTATGAGGGGTTATCACCATCCCTGTGCTGAGTTCCCGGGTCTGTACACCCGCTGTGCCCATTATGAGGGGTTCCCACCATCCCTGTGCTGAGTTCCCGGGTCTGTACACCCGCTGTGCCCATTATGAGGGGTTCCCACCATCCCTGTGCTGAGTTCCCGGGTCTGTACACCCGCTGTGCCCATTATGAGGGGTTCCCACCATCCCTGTGCTGAGTTCCCGGGTCTGTACACCCGCTGTGCCCATTATGAGAGGTTCCCACCATCCCTGTGCTGAGTTCCCGGGTCTGTACACCCGCTGTGCCCATTATGAGGGGTTCCCACCATCCCTGTGCTGAGTTCCCGGGTCTGTACACCCGCTGTGCCCATTATGAGGGGTTATCACCACCCCTGTGCTGAGTTCCCGGGTCTGTACACCCGCTGTGCCCATTATGAGGGGTTCCCACCATCCCTGTGCTGAGTTCCCGGGTCTGTACACCCGCTGTGCCCATTATGAGGGGTTCCCACCATCCCTGTGCTGAGTTCCCGGGTCTGTACACCCGCTGTGCCCATTATGAGGGGTTCCCACCATCCAATGATTGGAAGGTCCACTTTAGGGTGGAGCTCCGCTTTAAAGTCAATTCATTGAACACCCGCCGGGGATTCCCCTGATGGTATAGGTGGGCGATATTGTAGAGTCACAATGAGGGGAGCAGTACAGGAACATTTCTATACAATGTATCGGGGGGGGGGGGGGGGGGGGGATGTTCAGAGCTCAGGGATGGAAATAAAGGTAACATTGTAGACGGAGACGTTCTCTTCTCCCCCCGGTACGGCGGCTCGGGTTGTAGAATGACTTGGCACTGTTTACAGATCTCCATGGTAACGGTGGTAGCCGGGGATAACATTACAATGACATTAATAGCCGGGATGTGGAGAAGAATCACACGGTGGGGTGGATGGTGCCGGCGGCGTTCTAACGATTTGTGCCCTCCGATGGAAAGTGCCCGCGCATGCCCAGAACGGAAGGGCACACCAGCCGAGTTGCCGATCGGCTGCAGTGACGTCCCTTTGCGCACATCGTAGGAGTCGTTTTTGCGAAGGGAGATACCATTTCTCGGGCACAATTTAGCACTATGCAAAGAGCGGAGGGACGCCGCACTTGTCATGTTGCGCCGCACTTGTCATGTTGCGCCGCAGGTTTACACGAGACACAATCTGTACGGTGCACCCCTCCCCTATATGAATAGCTTTCAACTGCGGCCGAGAAATGGTATCGGCCGTCGAAAAAACCCTCCTACGTGCGTACGGCGCTAAGATGAAACAATCGGCTTCATTGTGCCACCTTCCTCCAGGCCAGCTCCACATTTCTGGGGAATCAGATGGTTGCCAAGGGTAACAGCCGCTCCCCTGCAGATGGTCGCCTGGGGGGACAGACAGACTGGGGAATTTGTTTGCACTAATTATCTGGCAGAGATCATTGAGGAGGAATCTACAAGTCAGAACTTCGTACAGAATCCAGATATTCACCCCGAGGGGCTGCGAGTCCCGCCAGTGCCTGCCATCTCCTCAATAACCCGGGAAAGGTGGAACATTCCAGAGGTCAGAGGAGAGAAGCCGAAGAATGTGAACCAACAACCCGCCTGTCACTCACCTCACCGCCTGCATGAGGTCCCCACATGTCACCATTTACACACAGGGGGTGAGAACGGGATACAGCAATGAAATGTCAGCTGTTAGGTGGAGGCCGGATAGACTTCCCTGAAGGAGGTTTCAGGGATCTCCTAGAGGAGGACGACAGGTAGGAGAGCCAAACAGATTGGGGTAGAGAGTGTCCCAGAGGCTGGGAGAGGCTCAGGAGAAGTCCTGGAGGAGACAAAAAGGCTAGGGGGGAGGAGAGGATGATGATGTGGGTAGGATTGGCCGAGAGGGGTGGAGGACACTGAATGGAGGTCAGTGGAGGGATTGGTAGAGAGGGGTGGAGGACACTGAATGGAGGTCAGTGGAGGGATTGGTAGAGAGGGGTGGAGGACATTGAATGGAGGTCAGTGGAGGGATTGGTAGAGAGGGGTGGAGGACACTGAATGGAGGTCAGTGGAGGGATTGGTAGAGAGGGGTGGAGGACAATGAATGGAGGTCAGTGGAGGGATTGGTAGAGAGGGGTGGAGGACAATGAATGGAGGTCAGTGGAGGGATTGGCAGAGAGGGGTAGAGGACACTGAATGGAGGTCAGTGGAGGGATTGGTAGAGAGGGGTGGAGGACAATGAATGGAGGTCAGTGGAGGGATTGGTAGAGAGGGGTGGAGGACACTGAATGGAGGTCAGTGGAGGGATTGGTAGAGAGGGGTGGAGGACACTGAATGGTGGTCAGTGGAGGGATTGGTAGAGAGGGGTGGAGGACATTGAATGGAGGTCAGTGGAGGGTTTGGTAGAGAGGGGTGGAGGACACGTAATGGAGACCAGTGGAGGGATTGGTAGAGAGGGGTGGAGGACACTGAATGGAGGCCGGTGGAGGGATTGGTAGAGAGGGGTGGAGGACACTGAATGGAGGCTGGTGGAGGGATCGGTAGAGGGGGGTGGAGGACACTGAATGGAGGCCGGTGGAGGTAGATCCAGTCTGCTTGGAGTCTGGAGGACAGGTTGGGATTTGGTGATTTATGGTGAATACATTCAGCATCGTCAGTCAGCAAAGACAACCAGGAGCTCACCATTCCTTATCCGGGGTGAGGGAGCACAACAAGCCCCCCCAGGGAGAGGAGCGTCTCCAGCTGTCCCCGGTGACACCGCGCCATGTGCTGCTACCCGTCACTGTCATAGTAAGACACTTGAAGGAACACAACCCTCGCCATACCTCCAGGGAGGCTGCACAGTAGAAAGCACTACATACACTTCCATAGTCATCAGATGGAAAGGTCGGGAGTTTATCGATCAGTACAATCTCCGATTGTCTTTAGCCACGTTAATGCAAAGTCAAACCTTTATTAAAAAATAAATTCCTGTGATCCCGCCATGAAGGTCACTTCCTGTTAAGAGGGTGACAATGCTCTGTCCCCGTCACCCAGTTGCTCCTCTGTTGTCACATGAGCTTTAGGGAGAGGACAATGAGGGGTTTGGTGACACATTACACAGACACGGTCCAATGTTGTCACCATCAGGAGACCCACCCTGAGTAACGTCCTACAGCCACCAGCACCAAGGGGTCCCCCGACCATGGTGAGAAATACGGGGCACATTAGTCTTCACAACCATCTACAGAGCTCCAGCCCAGAACACACAAGGATCCTTTTCTGTGGCTCACAACCCCCATCATTCAACGTTTCAGCGGACAAAATCCCAATTTCAGCCCCATAAAAAAACTAATATAAGACTCCTCCGTGTTCCTGAGGACACTGGTCCCTGTGACACCACAATTCAGAGATTTCAGAAGACTGCAGACTATGATCCGGGAGAATCATGTGTTGTCACCACGGACAGCTCAGTCATGGAACTCCAACCAGAGGTCACCATGTACATTTGGATCCAGAGAATTCCATAGGGGAACCCAAGAGAGGACAATGCAAGATGAGACCCGGGAAATCCACGCCAGAGTGGTGAAAACACCTGGAACTCACCATGGACATTCGGATCTGGAGGATTCCATAGGGGAACTCCAACGAGAAGCCATCAGTGGAGACACAACAGAAGACGTGTGTAGTGACAACACCTGGGAGCTTAATGGCCAATCTGTGGTGACAACATTTAGAACTCCAACCTGAGGTCATTGTGGACATTTGGACCTGGAGGATTCCATAAGTGAGCCCCAAGGAGAAGCCACGAGTGAGGACTCCACAGAATGTGACCTCAGAAATCCATGATTGACCCGTCTGTGCCAACAACACCCGGAACGCCAACCTGAGGTCATCGTGGACATTTGGACCTGGAGGATTCTATATGTAAGCCCCAAGGAGAAGCCACGTGTAGGGAGAGCAAAGCATCCAACCAGGAGATCCATGACTGAGCCGCCTGTAGAGACAACACGTGGAGCTCCAACTGGAGGTCACCCAGGCCATTGGGATCTGGAGGATTCCATAAGTGAGCAACAACAAGAAGCCACGAGTGGGGACTCCACAGAATGTGACCTCAGAAATCCATGACTGAGCCGTCTGTGCCGACAACACCCGGAACGCCAACCTGAGGTCATCGTGAACATTTGGGTCTGGAGTATTTCATAGGGAAGCCACGAGTGGGGACCTCGGAGACTGAAGACCCATCTGTGGTGACAACAACCAGATCTCCAATTAAGGGGTCATCATGTACATATTGGATGTGATGGATTCCATAGTGGAGCCCCAGAAAGAAGCCATTTACGAGGTCAGCGTAGGAAGAGAATGAGGCGGATACAATGCGAGGGTCAGAGGGGGGGACAATGGTGAATCCAAAGCAGGAAAGTTCTGGTCTATACATCTTCCATACTTCCTGTACTATACAATGAACTGTTATCAGGCACAGACCTCGATGTATAAAAGGTGAGTGCATGGGGCTCTCTACTAAGCGTTCCCATACGGCATGGTGCCAAGTGCTGGGGGGGACACAGGATCAGAGCTTGCAGCCAAGAGGGGAAATAAGGAGGAGCACCGGTGTACTGAGGTAAGTAGCGGTATCTCAGCGCTGAGAGTCACCCATCACATAGTCACGTTCCTTTCAACTTGGCGCAGATCCAATCTCCTTCTCACCTCCCAGATACATCCTGGTTGGCTGACGGCAAAGTCACAATCATTTCACTGCATCATCGAGGCTCCGGCAGGCAATCAGGATGTGCAGGAAGATTAAAAGGTTCAAAGTGTGCGCTGAGGCCTGTGAGGGGGGGGGGGGAGGAGGGCAAAGTTATGGGGGGGGCACCCCAATCTCCTTTTTAGGAAAGTCAGTCCTGAGAGCCCACAGACCTAAAATCCAGTGGAGGAGTCTCCCCATGACCCCCATCAACACGGAGGAGTCTCTCAGTGACCCCAAGAATCCGCCGGAGGTTTGGAGGGCACAAGACTGAAAATTCCACTCTCCTCCCCTTCCAGACAGGGCTGTGCAAATCTCAGGACTGTATGGACCCAAATACAAATCCTCTCGTCATGTAAAGGTCTCTGAACTACGTATTTATGCATTGCCCAGAGTTCAGCTTTAATCTCCAGCGTAGCGGTAAAAGGAGACCCCGTGGCGCCCCGGCCAGCAGGAGATCGGATGACTGCGCTCTTTATTGATCCTGCAGTTGGCGAGTTGCCACCGGTGACGGGATCTTTGGTATGACATCACCCGCATCGTTTCCAGCCCTCCGGGGTCAGGCCGCTGCTTGGCAGGCAGATCTGAAAACTGTTCTTCTCAAAAAACGTGAACCTCTAATAAGAGCAGAGCGACTGCCAGACACACGAGACCTCCGATAGCCATTCCACACCACCAAACACCCGATCCCAGGGGCCCCCCCGAGAGTCAAACTTTCCAAGGAGAGGCTGCAACCTCAGAGCTCAGGACATTCCTGAACACATGCTGGGTCAGCACCTCTGCAGAGGCTGGAAACTTCATTTCATAGCCAAAAGCAGCTTAGAGACCCCAACAGGAAACCACCAGAGAGGCTCGGCAGCCAGGAGACGTTTCCACTCTTTTACCCTCAACACGTAGGCCGATTCTACAGCCAGGCAACATTTCCAATGAACACGGAGGCCAAATCTACAGCAAAATCACAACAGGAGTACAGGAGGCCGGGCAAGACAACTTTTGGTGGCCTTTCGTGCCAGGGGGCACTTCAAGTTACACCCCGATACTGATAGCGTCTATTTTACCATCTCAGATATAGACCCACCTTGGGGCAAGTGGTGGAGGTCAGGAGGACAATGTGTCTTCCTGTGCCACAGGGTACATCAAGGAACCAATTGAATCCGTCCCATCACTGCTGGTGTCCATTTTACAATGGAGGGTCACCATATCACAGATGGACTCCCCCCAAGACAAGTGATGGAGGTCTGGAGGGACAATGGGGCACCAATTTCCTCCATCCCGTCACTGCTGGTATCCATTTTACAATGTTACCATCTCAGAGACAGACCCACCTTTGGACCAGTGATGAAGCTCAGGAGGACACTGGGCCGTTCGGGGCCACACATTACTTCAGGGAACCAATTTAACCCTTCCCATCACTACTGGTGTCTATTCAATTTAAAGTGCTGGGTTACCATCTCCGACATAAGCCCACCTAGGGCAAGGGATGGAGGTCAGGAGGACACTGGGCGTTCCTATGTTATGGGGTTCCTTGAAGGACACATTTCATTCTTCCCATCTCAGACATAGACCGACCATAGGACAAGAGATGGAGGTCAGGAGGACACTGGGCTTTTTTATGCCACAAGTACCTTAAGGAACCATTTCCCCCTTTCCAGTCACTGTTGGCTTCAACTTCAACAGTTTTGAGACCCACCATGGAACCAATTCACAGTGATGGAGGTCAGGAGGACATTGGACAGTGCGGGCAACCTGGATTTATTCTATATAGAAATGATCTGCTCTACCTGAAGTCTGTGGATATCATATCTGGGTGTAAGATTGCTGGGAGTACACCCCTAGGAGGCCGGGAACGGGGAGACCCCCAGGAGGCCGGGAACGGGGAGACCCCCAGGAGGCCGGGAACGGGGAGACCCCTAGGAGACCAAGAACAAGGAAGCCAGGAACGGGGAGACCCCCAGGAGGCTGGGAACGGGGAGACCCCCAGGAGACCGGGAACAAGGAAGCCAGGAACGGGGAGAACCCCAGGAGGCCGGGAACAAGGAAGCCAGGAACGGGGAGACCCCCAGGAGGCTGGGAACGGGGAGACCCCCAGGAGGCCGGGAACAGGGAGACCCCTAGGAGACCAAGAATAAGGAAGCCAGGAACGGGGAGACCCCCAGGAGGCTGGGAACGGGGAGACCCCCAGGAGGCCGGGAATGGGGAGACCCCCAGGAGACCGGGAACAAGGAAGCCAGGAACGGGGAGAACCCCAGGAGGCCGGGAACAAGGAAGCCAGGAACGGGGAGACCCCCAGGAGGCTGGGAACGGGGAGACCCCCAGGAGGCCGGGAACGGGGAGACCCCCAGGAGGCCGGGAACGGGGAGACCCCCAGGAGACCAAGAACAAGGAAGCCAGGAACGGGGAGACCCCCAGGAGGCCGGGAAGACCCCCAGGAGGCCGGGAACAAGGAGACCCCCAGGAGGCCGGGAACGGGGAGATGCCTAAGAGGCCAGATACAGGTGACCTCATGGACTAATCCGAGGTCACCATCACTTCATCCTAATGATGGTCACATGAAGTGTTAAACCTCTGGAGAATTTTCTGCTGGGCCCCAGAATCCAGAGGGCTCCTCACTCTCCTCAGACAGACCAACACTCCATATTCATTGTGTGTGAAGGGTCTCCGCTCTCCAGCATTAATCACATTCAGCTCCTTCTGTAATGTTCAAGACGTTTCACAGAGTCTCCAAGCAACTTCTTCAGTTCTAATGAGAGTCAGAAATTAATCAACATCCAGCTTGACACATTCCATGGTGAATGGCGTCTGAGCAACCTATCTTGACAATACGTTCATCCAAATGATTGATAACACAAAACTTACAGCATACCGACCCTGCCAGAAAACCAGTTCACATAAGGGGTTCCCACCATCCCTGTGCTGAGTTTCCGGGTCTGTACACCCGCTGTGCCCATTATGAGGGGTTCCCATCATCCCTGTGCCGAGTTCCCGGGTCTGTACACCCGCTGTGCCCATTATGAGGGGTTCCCATCATCCCTGTGCCGAGTTCCCGGGTCTGTACACCCACTGTGCCCATTATGAGGGGTTCTCACCATCCCTGTGCTGAGTTTCCGGGTCTGTACACCCGCTGTGCCCATTATGAGGGGTTCCCACCATCCCTGTGCTGAGTTCCCGGGTCTGTACACCCGCTGTGCCCATTATTTGGGGTTCCCTCCATCCCTGTGCTGAGTTCCCGGGTCTGTACCCCCGCTGTGCCCATTATGGGGGGGTTCCCACCATCCCTGTGCTGAGTTCCCGGGTCTGTACCCCCGCTGTGCCCATTATGGGGGGGTTCCCACCATCCCTGTGCTGAGTTCCCGGGTCTGTACACCCGCTGTGCCCATTATGAGGGGTTCTCACCATCCCTGTGCTGAGTTCCCGGGTCTGTACACCCGCTGTGCCCATTATGAGGGGTTCCCACCATCCCTGTGCTGAGTTCCCGGGTCTGTACACCCGCTGTACCCATTATGAGGTGTTCCCACCATCCCTGTGCCGAGTTCCCGGGTCTGTACACCCGCTGTGCCCATTATGAGGGGTTCCCATCATCCCTGTGCCGAGTTCCCGGGTCTGTACACCCGCTGTGCCCATTATGAGGGGTTCCCACCATCCCTGTGCCGAGTTCCCGGGTCTGTACACCCGCTGTGCCCATTATGAGGGGTTCCCATCATCCCTGTGCCGAGTTCCCGGGTCTGTACACCCGCTGTGCCCATTATGAGGGGTTCCCACCACCCCTGTGCCGAGTTTTCGGGTCTGTACACCCGCTGTGCCCATTATGAGGGGTTCCCACCATCCCTGTGCTGAGTTTCCGGGTCTGTACACCCGCTGTGCCCATTATGAGGGGTTCCCACCATCCCTGTGCCGAGTTTTCGGGTCTGTACACCCGCTGTGCCCATTATGAGGGGTTCCCACCATCCCTGTGCCGAGTTCCCGGGTCTGTACACCCGCTGTGCCCATTATGAGGGGTTCCCACCACCCCTGTGCCGAGTTTCCAGGTCTGTACCCCCGCTGTGCCCATTATGAGGGGTTCCCATCATCCCTGTGCCGAGTTCCCGGGTCTGTACCCCCGCTGTGCCCATTATGAGGGGTTCCCACCATCCCTGTGCTGAGTTCCCGGGTTTGTACACCCGCTGTGCCCATTATGAGGGGTTCCCACCACCCCTGTGCCGAGTTTCCAGGTCTGTACCCCCGCTGTGCCCATTATGAGGGGTTCCCACCATCCCTGTGCCGAGTTTCCAGGTCTGTACCCCCGCTGTGCCCATTATGAGGGGTTCCCACCATCCCTGTGCTGAGTTCCCGGGTCTGTACACCCGCTGTGCCCATTATGAGGTGTTCCCACCATCCCTGTGCTGAGTTCCCGGGTCTGTACCCCCGCTGTGCCCATTATGAGGGGTTCCCACCACCCCTGTGCCGAGTTTCCAGGTCTGTACCCCCGCTGTGCCCATTATGAGGGGTTCCCACCATCCCTGTGCTGAGTTCCCGGGTCTGTACACCCGCTGTGCCCATTATGAGGTGTTCCCACCATCCCTGTGCTGAGTTCCCGGGTCTGTACACCCGCTGTGCCCATTATGAGGTGTTCCCACCATCCCTGTGCTGAGTTCCCGGGTCTGTACACCCGCTGTGCCCATTATGAGGGGTTCCCACCATCCCTGTGCTGAGTTTCCGGGTCTGTACCCCCGCTGTGCCCATTATGAGGTGTTCCCACCATCCCTGTGCTGAGTTCCCGGGTCTGTACACCCGCTGTGCCCATTATGAGGGGTTCCCACCATCCCTGTGCTGAGTTCCCGGGTCTGTACCCCCGCTGTGCCCATTATGAGGGGTTCCCACCATCCCTGTGCCGAGTTTCCAGGTCTGTACCCCCGCTGTGCCCATTATGAGGGGTTCCCACCATCCCTGTGCTGAGTTCCCGGGTCTGTACACCCGCTGTGCCCATTATGAGGTGTTCCCACCATCCCTGTGCTGAGTTCCCGGGTCTGTACACCCGCTGTGCCCATTATGAGGGGTCCCCACCATCCCTGTGCTGAGTTCCCGGGTCTGTACCCCCGCTGTGCCCATTATGAGGGGTTCCCACCACCCCTGTGCCGAGTTTCCAGGTCTGTACACTCGCTGTGTCCATTATGAGGGGTTTTCACTATCCCTGTGCTGAGTTCCCGGGTCTGTACACCTGCTGTGCCCATTATGAGGGGTTCCCACCATCCCTGTGCTGAGTTCCCGGGTCTGTACACCCGCTGTGCCCATTATGAGGGGTTCCCACCATCCCTGCTGGATGAAGATATATCATGGGTAATGTAAGAGGAGTAGTAGGGTGGGGGAGCAGAGCGGGAATTGTGGGACAAGCAGTGAGGGGGAGGAGTCAGCTCACCAGGCTCCACTTAGACCCAAATTGTTTTTTGGGTACACTGCCCCTTTAACACCATGGCAGTGGTGCACACACATCTCCATGGCAGATATTTACTCTCATCAAAGCTGCACCTTCCTCTCCTCCCAACACGCCAAAACAAAGTCACCCGGCCGGCGCACACCGCCGTCACCATGTGTGTTGTGGAAACAGAACCAGAGACGGGAACCGGCCACGTCAGGGCCAAATAATCATCTCCATTCACTGTGAATCAGGACCGCAGAGCCCCCTCGTCCCCGGGCACCCGTAGCTCCTTCATTCCAGGGGTCCGCGCCCCCCGCCCATGTTCCTGGGGCCCCAACGTGGCCCCCCACTTCATTTCTAGGAAGTACACACCCAGCATTGGCAGAGAGCTTCAGGAAGAGAAGGTCAGAGGTCACAGCCTGGTCCGATCCTTCCGGAACCCCTATATGAGAGGACTGTCCTCAGATCTCACATGTGACCCCCAAATATCCATTGGACAAAGGCACGCGCCACCCGAAGGTGGAGGACAGGCCGGGGGGATTTCTATACCCAGACGGGGTCAGGTGCCACCAAGGCAGTTTACTAAAAATCCCTTCACAAGTCATCCCAGGGGCCAGCTGTCTACACACTCCATTGATATGTACAGTCTGGAGGAAAGAAGGGAAAGGATGGACATGACTGGAAGGGAGGTCGGGGGGGAGGGGGGGGGTGCTATATAACGGAAGGGAGGTTGGGGGGGTGCTATATAACGGAAGGGAGGTCTTGGGGGGGTGCTACATAACGGAAGGGAGGTCTTGGGGGGGGGTGCTACATAACGGAAGGGAGGTCTTGGGGGGGTGCTACATAACGGAAGGGAGGTCTGGGGGGGGTGCTACATAACGGAAGGGAGGTCTGGGGGGGGGGGGGGTGCTACATAACGGAAGGGAGGTCTGGGGGGGGGGGTGCTACATAACGGAAGGGAGGTCTGGGGGGGGTGCTACATAACGGAAGGGAGGTCTTGGGGGGGGTGCTACATAATGGAAGGGAGGTCAGGGGGGGGTGCTACATAACGGAAGGGAGGTCTTGGGGGGGGTGCTACATAACGGAAGGGAGGTCTTGGGGGGGTGCTACATAACGGAAGGGAGGTCTTGGGGGGGGGGGTGCTACATAACGGAAGGGAGGTCTTGGGGGGGTGCTACATAACGGAAGGGAGGTTGGGGGGGTTCTACAAAACCGAAGGGAGGTCTGGGGGAGGGGGGGTATTTTTCACAATCAGAAGTCCATCAAGTTCAACTGTAAAAAATAAATAATAATAATATAGACGGTGTGGGGGGTCGGGGATAAGAGGGGTATATAGAAGGATGTCGGTACTTCCTCTTGTTATCAGATGTGATGAAGAGTCGGGGGGGGGGGGGGGGGGGGAATGTCCATCACTGGAAGGTGAACATGCTGGGTGATCTGGAGCTCTGATTGGAGCCAAGAACTGTGACCTGTACCCGTGTGCCGCTGACCTGTGATCTGTACCCGTGTGCCGCTGACCTGTGATCTGTACCCGTGTGCCGCTGACCTGTGACCTGTACCCGTGTGCCGCTGACCTGTGACCTGTACCCGTGTGCCGCTGACCTGTGACCTGTACCCGTGTGCCGCTGACCGGTGTGCCGCTGACCTGTGACCTGTACCCGTGTGCCGCTGACCTGTACCCGTGTGATAAGACACGCCTGTCTGCTCTTATGTTTATATTACTGGACAGCCTGTGAGCCGCCCCCCCTCCCCTCTCCCTGATCCCTACAATATATATATCTCTCTCTCTCTCAGTCCCAGGAAGGTGATAACCCCCAGCGGGGGAATTCCTCCAATCTGCTCCAGCGGGGGGGGGGGGGGGGGGGGGGGAATTCCTTGCCGATCCCTGAGAGACGATGGGAAGTTCCCGGATCTCCTTTCCCTATAAATGTCCCCCCTTCCCCCCCCCCCCCCGATATATTCAGGAATCCGACCTCCTTATAGAAATCTATTGATCTGTCCGGATCCACCTCCTCACACCTCTTACTGGAGAGAAACCTTTCTGTGTTTGGGGGGGGGGGGGGTGAGTCATTGGGTGGACGGTGACAGGGATCTCACTGGGTGGACTCTATGGTGGGGGGCTCCTCCGGGGCGGACTCTATGGTGGGGGGGCTCCTCCGGGGCGGACTCTATGGTGGGGGGGCTCCTCCGGGGCGGACTCTATGGTGGGGGGGCTCCTCCGGGGCGGACTCTATGGTGGGGGGGCTCCTCCGGGGCGGACTCTATGGTAGGAGGTCCTCCGGGGCGGACTCTATGGTAGGAGGTCCTCCGGGGCGGACTCTATGGTAGGGGGTCCTCCGGGGCGGACTCTATGGTAGGGGGTCCTCCGGGGCGGACTCTATGGTAGGGGGTCCTCCGGGGCGGACTCTATGGTAGGGGGTCCTCCGGGGCGGACTCTATGGTAGGGGGTCCTCCGGGGCGGACTCTATGGTAGGGGGTCCTCCGGGGCGGACTCTATGGTAGGGGGTCCTCCGGGGCGGACTCTATGGTAGGGGGTCCTCTGGGGCGGACTCTATGGTAGGGGGTCCTCCGGGGTGGACTCTATGGTAGGGGGTCCTCCGGGGTGGACTCTATGGTAGGGGGTCCTCCGGGGTGGACTCTATGGTAGGGGGTCCTCCGGGGTGGACTCTATGGTAGGAGGTCCTCCGGGGTGGACTCTATGGTAGGAGGTCCTCCGGGGTGGACTCTATGGTAGGAGGTCCTCCTGGGCGGACTCTATGGTAGGAGGTCCTCCTGGGCGGACTCTATGGTAGGGGCTCCTCTGGGGGTGTACTCTATGGTAGGGGCTCCTCCGGGGCGGACTCTATGGTAGGGGCTCCTCTGGGGGTGTACTCTATGGTAGGGGCTCCTCCGGGGCGGACTCTATGGTAGGGGCTCCTCTGGGGGTGTACTCTATGGTAGGGGCTCCTCCGGGGCGGACTCTATGGTGGGGGCTCCTCCGGGGCGTACTCTATAGTAGGGGGTCCTCCGGGGTGGACTCTATGGTAGGAGGTCCTCCTGGGTGTACTCTATGGTAGGGGCTCCTCCTGGGTGGACTCTATGGTAGGAGGTCCTCCTGGGTGGACTCTATGGTAGGAGGTCCTCGGGTGGGAGGGGTGACTCACCTGCCTGTAGGGACTCCTCCGGAGGGGCTCCGGTAGGTCTCTCGGCCCGCCCGTGGTTCAGGAAGGAAACACAGACAATCCACACCACCAATCGGGACCACAAATCCATCACTGGGCCCAGGAGCTGACACTTCAATACATCCCGGGGGAGGAGCCACACGCCGACCCCCCAATACACTCCGATCACCCGGACAGTGCGGCCTCCGATCACTGCTGTGTGCGGCTTCTCTACAACTCCGCCCCCTGACGTCACACAACTCCGCCCAACACGTCACCTCTCCTCTCCCCGCTCGGCCCTGAGAGCTGCTGACACCTGTCCCCGCCCCGCCCACATATCTGCATATAGCAGTCTACCCCGCCTACCTCTCCGCGTTCCCGCCCCCTCCACACGCTGTGCTACCAGCACACTCCGCCCCCCGCCTCTCATCTTCAGCGGGACCCCGCCCATTCCTCTCCGTCTGATTTCCGCCCGCATTTCTTACGTCCCTCCTTTACTCCGCCCCTTCCTCTATTCCCCGCCCCGACCAATGACGTCACGATAAAGTCCTTTTATTCTGACGGAATATGACACCCCCAAATATTATCTTATATTATTATCATTATATTATATTATATTATATTGTATTTTATTATTATCATTATGTTATCTTATATTATATTATAAATTACATTATGTATATTATATGCCATTACATCTGCAATTAGTGGACCTCCAGCTGTTGCAGAACTACAAAGAGCATGATGGGACTTGTAGTTTTGCAACAGCTGGAGGTCCACTAATTGCAGATCCCTGCTCTATTACATTCCATTATATATACAGCAGAGGCCCAGAGGACTCCACCACCTTCCTACTGAGGGGTGTACCAACATGGCCACCGCCACCTTCCTACTGAGGGGTGTACCAACATGGCCACCGCCACCTTCCTACTGAAGGGTGTACCAACATTGCCACCGCCACCTTCCTACTGAAGGGTGTACCAACATGACCACCGCCACCTTCCTACTGAAGGGTGTACCAACATGGCCACCGCCACCTTCCTACTGAGGGGTGTACCAACATGGCCACCGCCACCTTCCTACTGAGGGGTGTACCAACATGGCCACCGCCACCTTCCTACTGAGGGGTGTACCAACATGGCCACCGCCACCTTCCTACTGAGGGGTGTACCAACATGGCCACCGCCACCTTCCTACATGGCCACCGCCACCTTCCTACTGAGGGGTGTACCAACATGGCGACCGCCACCTTCCTACTGAAGGGTGTACCAACATGGCCACCGCCACCTTCCTACTGAGGGGTGTACCAACATGGCCACCGCCACCTTCCTACTGAGGGGTGTACCAACATGGCCACCGCCACCTTCCTACTGAAGGGTGTACCAACATGGCCACCGCCACCTTCCTACTGAGGGGTGTACCAACATGGCCACCGCCACCTTCCTACTGAGGGGTGTACCAACATGGCCACCGCCACCTTCCTACTGAAGGGTGTACCAACATGGCCACCGCCACCTTCCTACTGAAGGGTGTACCAACATGACCACCGCCACCTTCCTACTGAAGGGTGTACCAACATGGCCACCGCCACCTTCCTACTGAGGGGTGTACCAACATGGCCACCGCCACCTTCCTACTGAGGGGTGTACCAACATGGCCACCGCCACCTTCCTACTGAGGGGTGTACCAACATGGCCACCACCACCTTCCTACTGAGGGGTGTACCAACATGGCCACCGCCACCTTCCTACATGGCCACCGCCACCTTCCTACTGAGGGGTGTACCAACATGGCGACCGCCACCTTCCTACTGAAGGGTGTACCAACATGGCCACCGCCACCTTCCTACTGAGGGGTGTACCAACATGGCCACCGCCACCTTCCTACTGAGGGGTGTACCAACATGGCCACCGCCACCTTCCTACTGAAGGGTGTACCAACATGGCCACCGCCACCTTCCTACTGAGGGGTGTACCAACATGGCCACCGCCACCTTCCTACTGAGGGGTGTACCAACATGGCCACCGCCACCTTCCTACTGAAGGGTGTACCAACATGGCCACCGCCACCTTCCTACTGAAGGGTGTACCAACATGGCCACCGCCACCTTCCTACTGAGGTGTGTACCAACATGGCCACCGCCACCTTCCTACTGAGGGGTGTACCAACATGGCCACCGCCACCTTCCTACTGAAGGGGTGTACCAACATGGCCACCGCCACCTTCCTACTGAGGGGGGTACCAACATGGCCTCCACCACCTTCCTACTGAGGGGTGTACCAACATGGCCTCCACCACCTTCCTACTGAAGGGTGTACCAACACAGCCTCCACCACCTTCCCACTGCAGGGTGTACCAACATGGCCACCTTAATACTCCCCCGTAATACTTACCTGAGCCCCCTCTTGCAATATCCACTAGTGTTTATCAGCCTACTACTCCCCTCATGGTTGGCTGAGATAGCAGCATGGCGCCATTGGATCCCGCTGATGTCAATCAAAGTCACTTAGCCAATGAGGAGAGGGAGGGGGCGGGGGCCGGGCTGTGACCCGGCTAGAAAGCTGCTGACTGCTGGGGCACTTGGCATGAGGGAGGGACTAGAGGTGAGGAGGTTCGGGGCCACTCTGTGCATATGCATTACAGAGACTGTCCAATCAGAGATACGGGGTGACGCCCACCGCCGTATATCACCCAATCCAGCAATGTGCCGCTGCTACCTGATTGGTCAGCACATCTTTACTGACGTCACTCAGAGCTACTGTGTGACAAGCAAGGAGTTAACAATGCTGGCCAAGTGTTCCCGCCCCCTCCAGGATACCCCAGAGCCTCTGTGGGGGCAGAATTTTGGAACAATGGAGCCCCCTCCTGGGGGGGAAGAGGAAGTGCAGGGATTCCTAATACAACTGATCACCTTTTCTACTTATTCATCCGATGTGACAATATCTCCCCCTTGTGGATAACACACAGAACTGCACCCTTATCATGAGAACCGCAACTTGTCATCTGCCTAAAGTACACTTACCTAATGGGGCACCACAGAGCTATCTATAGGAAAATATCACTGTCAACTACCCCTCCCTACCGATCCCTCTACTGACCTCCATTCAGTACCCTCACCCCTCCCTACCGATCCCTCCAATCAGTGCCCTCACCCTTCCCTACAGATCCCTCCACTGATCTCCATTCAGTGTCCTCCACCCCTCTCTACCAATCCCTCCACTGGTCTCCATTCAGTGTCCTCCACCCCTCTCTACCAATCCCTCCACTGGTCTCCATTCAGTGTCCTCCACCCCTCTCCACCAATCCCTCCACTGACCTCCATTCAGTGTCCTCCACCCCTCTCTACCAATCCCTCCACTGACCTCCATTCAGTGTCCCCCACCCCTCTCTACCAATCCCTCCACTGACCTCCATTCAGTGTCCTCCACCCCTCTCTACCAATCCCTCCACTGACCTCCATTCAGTGTCCCCCACCCCTCTCTACCAATCCCTCCACTGACCTCCATTCAGTGTCCTCCACCCCTCTCTACCAATCCCTCCACTGGTCTCCATTCAGTGTCCTCCACCCCTCTCCACCAATCCCTCCACTGACCTCCATTCATTGTCCTCCACCTCTCTCTACCAATCCCTCCACTGGTCTCCATTCAGTGTCCTCCACCCCTCTCCACCAATCCCTCCACTGACCTCCATTCAGTGTCCCCCACCCCTCTCTACCAATCCCTCCACTGACCTCCATTCAGTGTCCCCCACCCCTCTCTACCAATCCCTTCACTGACCTCCATTCAGTGTCCTCCACCCCTCTCTACCAATCCCTCCACTGACCTCCATTCAGTGTCCTCCATCCCTCTCTACCAATCCCTCCACTGACCTCCATTCAGTGTCCTCCACCCCTCTCTACCAATCCCTCCACTGACCTCCATTCAGTGTCCTCCACCCCTCTCTATCAATCCCTCCACTGGTCTCCATTCAGTGTCCTCCACCAATCCCTCCACTCACCTCCATTCAGTGTCCTCCACCCCTCTCTACCAATCCCTCCACTGACCTCCATTCAGTGTCCTCCACCCCTCTCTACCAATCCCTCCACTGACCTCCATTCAGTGTCCTCCACCCCTCTCTACCAATCCCTCCACTGGTCTCCATTCAGTGTCCTCCACCAATCCCTCCACTCACCTCCATTCAGTGTCCTCCACCCCTCTCTACCAATCCCTCCACTGACCTCCATTCAGTGTCCTCCACCAATCCCTCCACTCACCTCCATTCAGTGTCCTCCACCCCTCTCTACCAATCCCTCCACTGACCTCCATTCAGTGTCCTCCACCCCTCTCTACCAATCCCTCCACTGACCTCCATTCAGTGTCCTCCACCCCTCTCCACCAATCCCTCCACTGGTCTCCATTCAGTGTCCTCCACCCCTCTCTACCAATCCCACCACTGACCTCCATTCAGTGTCCTCCACCCCTCTCTACCAATCCCTCCACTGGTCTCCATTCAGTGTCCTCCACCCCTCTCTACCAATCCCTCCACTGACCTCCATTCAGTGTCCTCCACCCCTCTCTACCAATCCCTCCACTGACCTCCATTCAGTGTCCTCCACCCCTCTCTACCAATCCCTCCACTGACCTCCATTCAGTGTCCTCCACCCCTCTCTACCAATCCCTCCACTGGCCTCCATTCAGTGTCCTCCACCCCTCTCTACCAATCCCTACACTGATCTCCATTCAGTGTCCTCCACCCCTCTCTACCAATCCCTCCACTGACCTCCATTCAGTGTCCTCCACCCCTCTCTACCAATCCCACCACTGACCTCCATTCAGTGTCCTCCACCCCTCTCTACCAATCCCTCCACTGACCTCCATTCAGTGTCCTCCACCCCTCTCTACCAATCCCTCCACTGACCTCCATTCAGTGTCCTCCACCCCTCTCTACCAATCCCTCCACTGGTCTCCATTCAGTGTCCTCCACCCCTCTCTACCAATCCCTCCACTGACCTCCATTCAGTGTCCTCCACCCCTCTCTACCAATCTCTCCACTGACCTCCATTCAGTGTCCTCCACCCCTCTCTGCCAATCCCTCCACTGGCCTCCATTCAGTGTCCTCCACCCCTCTCTACCAATCCCTCCACTGGTCTCCATTCAGTGTCCTCCACCCCTCTCTACCAATCCCTCCACTGACCTCCATTCAGTGTCCTCCACCCCTCTCTACCAATCCCTCCACTGACCTCCATTCAGTGTCCTCCACCCCTCTCTACCAATCCCTCCACTGACCTCCATTCAGTGTCCTCCACCCCTCTCTACCAATCCCTCCACTGGTCTCCATTCAGTGTCCTCCACCCCTCTCTACCAATCCCTCCACTGACCTCCATTCAGTGTCCTCCACCCCTCTCCACCAATCCCTCCACTGACCTCCATTCAGTGTCCTCCACCCCTCTCTACCAATCCCTCCACTGGTCTCCATTCAGTGTCCTCCACCCCTCTCTACCAATCCCTCCACTGACCTCCATTCAGTGTCCTCCACCCCTCTCTACCAATCCCTCCACTGACCTCCATTCAGTGTCCTCCACCCCTCTCTACCAATCCCTCCACTGGTCTCCATTCAGTGTCCTCCACCCCTCTCTACCAATCCCTCCACCGGTCTCCATTCAGTGTCCTCCACCCCTCTCTACCAATCCCTCCACTGACCTCCATTCATAGTCCTCCACCCCTCTCTACCAATCCCTCCACTGACCTCCATTCATAGTCCTCCACCCCTCTCTACCAATCCCTCCACTGACCTCCATTCAGTGTCCTCCTCCCCTCTCTGCCAATCCCTCCACTGACCTCCATTCAGTGTCCTCCACCCCTCTCTGCCAATCCCTCCACTGACCTCCATTCAGTGTCCTCCACCCCTCTCTACCAATCCCTCCACTGATCTCCATTCAGTGTCCTCCACCCCTCTCTACCAATCCCTCCACTGACCTCCATTCAGTGTCCTCCACCCCTCTCTACCAATCCCTCCACTGATCTCCATTCAGTGTCCTCCACCCCTCTCTACCAATCCCTCCACTGACCTCCATTCAGTGTCCTCCACCCCTCTCTACCAATCCCTCCACTGGTCTCCATTCAGTGTCCTCCACCCCTCTCCACCAATCCCTCCACTGACCTCCATTCAGTGTCCTCCACCCCTCTCTACCAATCCCTCCACTGACCTCCATTCAGTGTCCTCCACCCCTCTCTACCAATCCCTCCACTGGTCTCCATTCAGTGTCCTCCACCCCTCTCTACCAATCCCTCCACTGGTCTCCATTCAGTGTCCTCCACCCCTCTCTACCAATCCCTCCACTGACCTCCATTCAGTGTCCTCCACCCCTCTCTACCAATCCCTCCACTGACCTCCATTCAGTGTCCTCCACCCCTCTCTACCAATCCCTCCACTGACCTCCATTCAGTGTCCTCCACCCCTCTCTACCAATCCCTCCACTGACCTCCATTCAGTGTCCTCCACCCCTCTCTACCAATCCCTCCACTGACCTCCATTCAGTGTCCTCCACCCCTCTCTACCAATCCCTCCACTGACCTCCATTCAGTGTCCTCCACCCCTCTCTACCAATCCCTCCACTGACCTCCATTCAGTGTCCTCCACCCCTCTCTACCAATCCCTCCACTGACCTCCATTCAGTGTCCTCCACCCCTCTCTACCAATCCCTCCACTGACCTCCATTCAGTGTCCTCCACCCCTCTCTACCAATCCATCCACTGGTCTCCATTCAGTGTCCTCCACCCCTCTCTACCAATCCCTCCACTGGTCTCCATTCAGTGTCCTCCACCCCTCTCTACCAATCCCTCCACTGGCCTTCATTCAGTGTCCTCCACCCCTCTCTACCAATCCCTCCACTGGTCTCCATTCAGTGTCCTCCACCCCTCTCTACCAATCCCTCCACTGACCTCCATTCAGTGTCCTCCACCCCTCTTTACCAATCCCTCCACTGACCTCCATTCAGTGTCCTCCACCCCTCTCTACCAATCACTCCACTGACCTCCATTCAGTGTCCTCCACCCCTCTCTACCAATCCCTCCACTGGTCTCCATTCAGTGTCCTCCACCCCTCTCTACCAATCCCTCCACTGGTCTCCATTCAGTGTCCTCCACCCCTCTCTACCAATCCCTCCACTGACCTCCATTCAGTGTCCTCCACCCCTCTCTACCAATCCCTCCACTGACCTCCATTCAGTGTCCTCCACCCCTCTCTACCAATCCCTCCACTGGTCTCCATTCAGTGTCCTCCACCCCTCTCTACCAATCCCTCCACTGGTCTCCATTCAGTGTCCTCCACCCCTCTCTACCAATCCCTCCACTGACCTCCATTCAGTGTCCTCCACCCCTCTCTACCAATCCATCCACTGGTCTCCATTCAGTGTCCTCCACCCCTCTCTACCGATCCCTCCACTGGTCTCCATTCAGTGTCCTCCACCCCTCTCTACCAATCCCTCCACTGACCTCCATTCAGTGCCCTCCACCCCTCTCTACCAATCCCTCCACTGACCTCCATTCAGTGCCCTCCACCCCTCTCTACCAATTCCTCCACTGACCTCCATTCAGTGTCCTCCACCCCTCTCTACCAATCCCTCCACTGGTCTCCATTCAGTGTCCTCCACCCCTCTCTACCAATCCCTCCACTGACCTCCATTCAGTGTCCTCCACCCCTCTCTACCAATCCCTCCACTGACCTCCATTCAGTGTCCTCCACCCCTCTCTACCAATCCCTCCACTGGTCTCCATTCAGTGTCCTCCACCCCTCTCTACCAATCCCTCCACTGGTCTCCATTCAGTGTCCTCCACCCCTCTCTACCAATCCCTCCACTGACCTCCATTCAGTGTCCTCCACCCCTCTCTACCAATCCATCCACTGGTCTCCATTCAGTGTCCTCCACCCCTCTCTACCGATCCCTCCACTGGTCTCCATTCAGTGTCCTCCACCCCTCTCTACCAATCCCTCCACTGACCTCCATTCAGTGCCCTCCACCCCTCTCTACCAATTCCTCCACTGACCTCCATTCAGTGTCCTCCACCCCTCTCTACCAATCCCTCCACTGACCTCCATTCAGTGTCCTCCACCCCTCTCTACCAATCCCTCCACTCACCTCCATTCAGTGTCCTCCACCCCTCTCTACCAATCCATCCACTGGTCTCCATTCAGTGTCCTCCACCCCTCTCTACCAATCCCTCCACTGGTCTCCATTCAGTGTCCTCCACCCCTCTCTACCAATCCATCCACTGACCCCCCATTCCAGACACCACAAGATCTCCTTACCATGATTGACACTTTTTCCCAACTAGGGATCAGCTTTGAGTTCGCCTCGACCATTGCCTGTTCAGCGAACAGTGAACAATTTGGGGTGTTCGCTGCAAATTTGAAAAGAACACCCTGTACAAGTCTATGGGAGAAATCTAAAGTGGTAATTTTAAAGGCTAATATGCAAGTTACTGTCCTAAAAAGTGTTTGGGGACCCGGGTCCTGCCCCAGGGGACATGGATCAATGCTAAAACAAAGTTTTAAAAACTGACGTTTTTTCCAGGAGCAGTGATTTTAATAATGATTAAAGTGAAACAATAAAAGTGTAATATTCCTTTAAATTTCATACCTGGGGGGTGTCTATAGTATGCCTGTGAAGGGGCTCATGTTTCCCGTGCTCAGAACTGTCCCTGCACAAAGTGTCATTTCTGCAGGAAAAAAAGTCCTTTAAAATCACTCGCGGCTATAAGGAATTGTCGGCTCCCGTAATACAGAGAACACTCACTGAAAGTCATTGACAAAACAATAAATTTAAAAAAAAGCGTGGGGGTCCCCCAAATTCAATTACCAGGCCCTTCAGGTCTGTTATGGATTTTAAGGGGAACTCCACGCCAAATCTAAAAAAAAAATGGAATGGAGTTCACCCTAAAAATCCATACCAGACCCTTTATCCGAGCACGCAACCTGGCAGGCTGCAGGAAAAGAGCGGGGACGAGAGAGCGCCCCCCCCTCCTGAACCATACCAGGCCACATGCCCTCAACATTGGGAGGATGCTTTGGGGGTCTGTGACCCCTCAAAGCACCATGTCCCCAGGTTGATGTGGAGAAGGGCCTCATCCCCACAACCCTGGCCTGTGGTTGTGGGGGTCTGTGGGCGGGGGGCTTATCAGCATCTGGAAGCCCCCTTTAACAAGGGGACCCCCAGATCCCGTCCCCCCTGTTTGAAATGGTAAGGGCCCTACCATTTCACACAGAAAGTGAAAAAAATGGTTAAATAAGACAAACACACTTTTGAAAAATTCCTTTATTAAAAAAAAAAAAAAAAAAAGATTCCAGCGGTGCTAATCCACTCTTGCTATCCAGTGATGGATGATCTCTTCTCCGGGGTCCAGCGATGGATGATCTCTTCTCCGGGGTCCAGCGATGGATGATCTCTTCTCCGGGGTCCAGCGATGGATGATCTCTTCTCCGGGGTCCAGCGATGGATGATCATCTCTCCAGGGTCCAGCGAAGGCTGATCTCTTCTCCGGGGTCCAGCGATGCATGATCTCTTCTCCAGGGTCCAGCGATGGATGATCTCTTCTCCGGGGTCCAGCGATGGATGATCTCTTCCCTGGGGTCCAGCGATGCATGATCTCTTCTCCGGGGTCCAGCGATGCATGATCTCTTCTCCGGGGTCCAGCGATGGATGATCTCTTCCCTGGGGTCCAGCGATGCATGATCTCTTCTCCGGGGTCCAGCGATGGATGATCTCTTCCCTGGGGTCCAGTGATAGATGATCTCTTCTCCGGGGTCCAGCGATGGATGATCATCTCTCCGGGGTCCAGCGATGGCTGATCTCTTCTCCGGGGTCCAGTGATGGATAATCATCTCTCTGGGGTCCAGTGATGGGTGATCTCTTCTCCGGGGTCCAGTGATGGATGATCTCTTCTCCGGGGTCCAGCGATGGATGATCTCTTCTCCGGGGTCCAGTGATGGATAATCATCTCTCCGGGGTCCAGTGATGGCTGATCTCTTCTCCGGGGTCCAGCGATGGGTGATCATCTCTCCAGGGTCCAGCGATGGATGATCTCTTCTCTAGGGTCCAGCGATGGATGATCTCTTCTCCGGGGTCCAGCGATGGCTGATCTCTTCTCCGGGGTCCAGTGATGGATAATCATCTCTCTGGGGTCCAGTGATGGGTGATCTCTTCTCCGGGGTCCAGTGATGGATGATCTCTTCTCCGGGGTCCAGCGATGGATGATCTCTTCTCCGGGGTCCAGTGATGGATAATCATCTCTCCGGGGTCCAGTGATGGCTGATCTCTTCTCCGGGGTCCAGCGATGGGTGATCTCTTCTCCGGGGTCCAGTGATGGATAATCATCTCTCCGGGGTCCAGTGATGGCTGATCTCTTCTCCGGGGTCCAGTGATGGGTGATCTCTTCTCCAGGGTCCAGCGATGGATGATCTCTTCTCCGCGGTCCAGTGATGGATGATCTCTTCTCCGGGGTCCAGTGATGGATGATCTCTTCTCCGGTGTCCAGCGATGGGTGATCTCTTCTCCGGGGTCCAGTGATGGGTGATCTCTTCTCCGGGGTCCAGCGATGGATGATCTCTTCTCCGGGGTCCAGCTATGGCTGATCTCTTCTCCGCGGTCCAGTGATGGATGATCTCTTCTCAGGGGTCCAGTGATGGGTGATCTCTTCTCCGGGGTCCAGCGATGGATGATCATCTCTCCGAGGTCCAGCGATGGATGATCTCTTCTCCGCGGTCCAGTGATGGATGATCTCTTCTCAGGGGTCCAGTGATGGGTGATCTCTTCTCCGCGGTCCAGTGATGGATGATCTTTTCTCCGGGGTCCAGCGATGGATGATCTTTTCTCTAGGGTCCAGCGATGGATGATCTCTTCTCCGGGGTCCAGCGATGGATGATCTCTTCTCCAGGGTCCAGTGATGGATGATCTCTTCTCCGGGGTCCAGCGATGGATGATCTCTTCTCCGGTGTCCAGCGATGGCTGATCTCTTCTCCGGGGTCCAGCGATGGATGATCTCTTCTCCGGGGTCCAGCGATAGCTGATCTCTTCTCCGGGGTCCAGCGATGGATGATCTCTTCCCCGTGGTCCAGCGATGGCTGATCTCTTCTCCGCGGTCCAGTGATGGATGATCTCTTCTCTAGGGTCCAGCGATGGATGATCTCTTCTCCGGGGTCCAGCGATGGATGATCTCTTCTCCGGGGTCCAGCGATGGATGATCTCTTCTCCGGGGTCCAGCGATGGATGATCTCTTCTCTGGGGTCCAGCGATGGATGATCTCTTCTCTGGGGTCCAGTGATGGATGATCATCTCTCCGGGGTCCAGCGATGGATGATCTCTTCTCCAGGGTTCAGCGATGGGTGATCTCTTCTCCGGGGTCCAGTGATGGATGATCTCTTCTCCAGGGTCCAGTGATGGATGATCTCTTCTCCGGGGTCCAGCGATGGCTGATCTCTTCTCCGCGGTCCAGTGATGGATGATCTCTTCTCCGGTGTCCAGCGATGGGTGATCTCTTCTCCGGGGTCCAGTGATGGATGATCTCTTCTCCGGGGTCCAGTGATGGATGATCTCTTCTCCGGGGTCCAGCGATGGCTGATCTCTTCTCCGCGGTCCAGTGATGGATGATCTCTTCTCCGGGGTCCAGTGATGGGTGATCTCTTCTCCGGGGTCCAGTGATGGATGATCTCTTCTCCGGGGGCCAGCGATGACTGATCTCTTCTCCGCGGTCCAGTGATGGATGATCTCTTCTCCGGGGTCCAGTGATGGGTGATCTCTTCTCCGGGGTCCAGCGATGGATGATCTCTTCTCCGGGGTCCAGCGATGGCTGATCTTTTCTCGGGGGTCCAGCGATGGATGATCTTTTCTCTAGGGTCCAGCGATGGCTGATCTCTTCTCCGGGGTCCAGCGATGGATGATCTCTTCTCCGGGGTCCAGCGATAGCTGATCTCTTCTCCGGGGTCCAGCGATGGATGATCTCTTCTCCGGGGTCCAGCGATAGCTGATCTCTTCTCCGCGGTCCAGTGATGGATGATCTCTTCTCTAGGGTCCAGCGATGGATGATCTCTTCTCTAGGGTCCAGCGATGGATGATCTCTTCTCCGGGGTCCAGCGATGGATGATCTCTTCTCCGGGGTCCAGCGATGGATGATCTCTTCTCCGGGGTCCAGCGATGGATGATCTCTTCTCCGGGGTCCAGTGATGGATGATCATCTCTCCGGGGTCCAGCGATGGATGAGCTCTTCTCCAGGGTTCAGCGATGGGTGATCTCTTCTCCGGGGTCCAGCGATGAATGATCTCTTCTCCGGGGTCCAGTGATTGGTTATCTCTTCTCTGGGGTCCAGTGATGGATGATCTCTTCTCCAGGGTTCAGCGATGGGTGATCTCTTCTCCGGGGTCCAGCGATGGATGATCTCTTCTCTAGGGTCCAGCGATGGATGATCTCTTCTCCAGGGTCCAGTGATATATGATCTCTTGTCCGGGGTCCAGCGATGGCTGATCTCTTCTCCGCGGTCCAGTGATGGATGATCTCTTCTCCAGGGTTCAGCGATGGGTGATCTCTTCTCCGGGGTCCAGCGATGGATGATCTCTTCTCTAGGGTCCAGCGATGGATGATCTCTTCTCCGGGGTCCAGCGATGGATGATCTCTTCTCCAGGGTTCAGCGATGGGTGATCTCTTCTCCGGGGTCCAGCGATGGATGATCTCTTCTCTAGGGTCCAGCGATGGATGATCTCTTCTCCAGGGTCCAGTGATGGATGATCTCTTCTCCGGGGTCCAGCGATGGCTGATCTCTTCTCCGCGGTCCAGTGATGGATGATCTCTTCTCCGGTGTCCAGCGATGGGTGATCTCTTCTCCGGGGTCCAGTGATGGATGATCTCTTCTCCGGGGTCCAGTGATGGATGATCTCTTCTCCGGGGTCCAGCGATGGCTGATCTCTTCTCCGCGGTCCAGTGATGGATGATCTCTTCTCCGGGGTCCAGTGATGGGTGATCTCTTCTCCGGGGTCCAGTGATGGATGATCTCTTCTCCGGGGTCCAGCGATGGCTGATCTCTTCTCCGCGGTCCAGTGATGGATGATCTCTTCTCCGGGGTCCAGTGATGGGTGATCTCTTCTCCGGGAGCCAGCGATGGATGATCTCTTCTCCGGGGTCCAGTGATGGGTGATCTCTTCTCCGGGGTCCAGCGATGGGTGATCTCTTCTCCGGGGTCCAGCGATGGCTGATCTTTTCTCCGGGGTCCAGCGATGGATGATCTCTTCTCCGGGGTCCAGCGATAGCTGATCTCTTCTCCGGGGTCCAGCGATGGATGATCTCTTCTCCGGGGTCCAGCGATAGCTGATCTCTTCTCCGCGGTCCAGTGATGGATGATCTCTTCTCTAGGGTCCAGCGATGGATGATCTCTTCTCTAGGGTCCAGCGATGGATGATCTCTTCTCCGGGGTCCAGCGATGGATGATCTCTTCTCCGGGGTCCAGCGATGGATGATCTCTTCTCCGGGGTCCAGCGATGGATGATCATCTCTCCGGGGTCCAGCGATGGATGAGCTCTTCTCCAGGGTTCAGCGATGGGTGATCTCTTCTCCGGGGTCCAGCGATGAATGATCTCTTCTCCGGGGTCCAGTGATGGATGATCTCTTCTCTAGGGTCCAGCGATGGATGATCTCTTCTCCGGGGTCCAGTGATTGGTCATCTCTTCTCCAGGGTCCAGTGATGGATGATCTCTTCTCCGGGGTCCAGCGATGGCTGAGCTCTTCTCCGCAGTCCAGTGATGGATGATCTCTTCTCCGGGGTCCAGCGATGGATGATCTCTTCTCCGGGGTCCAGCGATGGCTGATCTCTTCTCCAGGGTCCAGCGATGGATGATCTCTTCTCCGGGGTCCAGCGATGGATGATCTCTTCTCCGGGGTCCAGCGATGGATGATCTCTTCTCCGGGGACCAGCGATGGCTGATCTCTTCTCCGCGGTCCAGTGATGGATGATCTCTTCTCCAGGGTCCAGCGATGGATGATCTCTTCTCCGGGGTCCAGCGATGGATGATCTCTTCTCCGGGGTCCAGCGATGGATGATCTCTTCTCTAGGGTCCAGCGATGGATGATCTCTTCTTCAGGGTCCAGCGATGGATGATCTCTTCTCCGGGGCCAGCGATGGCTGATCTCTTCTCCGCGGTCCAGTGATGGATGATCTCTTCTCCGGGGTCCAGCGATGGCTGATCTCTTCTCCAGGGTCCAGCGATGGATGATCTCTTCTCTGGGGTCCAGCGATGGCTGATCTCTTCTCCGCTGTCCAGTGATGGATTATCTCTTCTCCGGGGTCCAGCAATGGAAGATCTCTTCTCCGGGGTCCAGCGATGGCTGATCTCTTCTCCGGGGTCCAGTGATGGATGATCTCTTCTCTGGGGTCCAGCGATGGCTGATCTCTTCTCCGCGGTCCAGCGATGGATGATCTCTTCTCCGGGGTCCAGCGATGGATGATCTCTTCTCCGGGGTCCAGCGATGGATTATCTCTTCTCCGCGGTCCAGCGATGGATGATCTCTTCTCCGGGGTCCAGCGATGGATGAGCTCTTCTCCAGGGTTCAGCGATGGGTGATCTCTTCTCCGGGGTCCAGCGATGAATGATCTCTTCTCCGGGGTCCAGTGATGGATGATCTCTTCTCTAGGGTCCAGCGATGGATGATCTCTTCTCCGGGGTCCAGTGATTGGTCATCTCTTCTCCAGGGTCCAGTGATGGATGATCTCTTCTCCGGGGTCCAGCGATGGCTGAGCTCTTCTCCGCAGTCCAGTGATGGATGATCTCTTCTCCGGGGTCCAGCGATGGATGATCTCTTCTCCGGGGTCCAGCGATGGCTGATCTCTTCTCCAGGGTCCAGCGATGGATGATCTCTTCTCCGGGGTCCAGCGATGGATGATCTCTTCTCCGGGGTCCAGCGATGGATGATCTCTTCTCCGGGGTCCAGCGATGGATGATCTCTTCTCCAGGGTCCAGCGATGGATGATCTCTTCTCTAGGGTCCAGCGATGGATCATCTCTTCTCCGGGGTCCAGTGATGGATGATCTCTTCTCCGCGGTCCAGTGATGGATGATCTCTTCTCTGGGGTCCAGCGATGGATGATCTCTTCTCCGGGGTCCAGTGATGGATGATCTCTTCTCCGCAGTCCAGCGATGGATGATTTCTTCTCCGGGGTCCAGCGATGGATGATCTCTTCTCTAGGGTCCAGCGATGGATGATCTCTTCTCCGGGGTCCAGTGATGGATGATCTCTTCTCCGGGGTCCAGCGATGGATGATCTCTTCTCTATGTTCCAGCGATGGGTGATCTCTTCTCCGGGGTCCAGCGACGGATGATCTCTTCTCCGGGGTCCAGCGATGGATGATCTCTTCTCCGGGGTCCAGCGATGGATGATCTCTTCTTCGGGGTCCAGCGATGGATGATCTCTTCTCCGCGGTCCAGTGATGGATGATCTCTTCTCCGGGGTCCAGCGATGGATGATCTCTTCTCCGGGGTCCAGTGATGGCTGATCTCTTCTCCGCGGTCCAGTGATGGATGATCTCTTCTCCGGGGTCCAGCGATTGCTGATCTCTTCTCCGAGGTCCAGTGATGGATGATCTCTTCTCCGGGGTCCAGCGATGGATGATCTCTTCTCCGGGGTCCAGTGATGGCTGATCTCTTCTCCGGGGTCCAGCGATGGATGATCTCTTCTCCGGGGGTTCAGCGATGGATGATCTCTTCTCCGGGGTCCAGCGATGGATGATCTCTTCTCTGCGGTCCAGTGATGGGATGATCTCTTCTCCGGGGTCCAGCGATGGATGATCTCTTCTCTGCGGTCCAGCGATGGATGATCTCTTCTCCGGGGTCCAGCGATGGATGATCTCTTCTCCGGGGTCCAGCGATGGATGATCTCTTCTCCGGGGTCCAGCGATGGATGATCTCTTCTCCAGGGTCCAGCGATGGATGATCTCTTCTCCGGGGTCCAGTGATGGATGATCTCTTCTCCGGGGTCCAGCGATGGATGATCTCTTCTCCGGGGTCCAGCGATGGATGATCTCTTCTCCGGGGTCCAGCGATGGATGATCTCTTCTCTGCGGTCCAGCGATGGATGATCTCTTCTCTGCGGTCCAGTGATGGATGATCTCTTCTCCGGGGTCCAGCGATGGATGATCTCTTCTCCGGGGTCCAGCGATGGATGATCTCTTCTCTGCGGTCCAGCGATGGATGATCTCTTCTCTGCGGTCCAGTGATGGATGATCTCTTCTCTGGGGTCCAGCGATGGCTCATCTCTTCTCCGGGGTCCAGCGATGGATGATCTCTTCTCCGTGGTCCAGCGATGGATGATCTCTTCTCCGGGGTCCAGCGATGCATGATCTCTTCTCCGGGGTCCAGCGATGGCTGATCTCTTCTCCATGGGTCCAGCGATGGCTGATCTCTTCTCCAGGGTCCAGCGATGGATGATCTCTTCTCCAGGGTCCAGCGATGGATGATCTCTTCTCCGGGGTCCAGCGATGGATGATCTCTTCTCCGGGGTCCAGCGATGGCTGATCTCTTCTCCGTGGTCCAGTGATGGATGATCTCTTCTCCGGGGTCCAGCGATGGATGATCTCTTCTCCGGGGTCCATCGATGGTTGATCTCTTCTCCGTGGGTCCAGCGATGACTGATCTCTTCTCCAGGGTCCAGCGATGGATGATCTCTTCTCCGGGGTCCAGCGATGGATGATCTCTTCTACGGGGTCCAGCGATGGCTGATCTCTTCTCCGCGGTCCAGTGATGGATGATCTCTTCTCCAGGGTCCAGCGATGGATGATCTCTTCTCCGGGGTCCAGCGATGGATGATCTCTTCTCCGGGGTCCAGCGATGGATGATCTCTTCTCTAGGGTCCAGCGATGGATGATCTCTTCTTCAGGGTCCAGCGATGGATGATCTCTTCTCCGGGGTCCAGCGATGGCTGATCTCTTCTCCGCGGTCCAGTGATGGATGATCTCTTCTCCGGGGTCCAGCGATGGCTGATCTCTTCTCCAGGGTCCAGCGATGGATGATCTCTTCTCTGGGGTCCAGCGATGGCTGATCTCTTCTCCGCTGTCCAGTGATGGATTATCTCTTCTCCGGGGTCCAGCAATGGAAGATCTCTTCTCCGGGGTCCAGCGATGGCTGATCTCTTCTCCGGGGTCCAGTGATGGATGATCTCTTCTCTGGGGTCCAGCGATGGCTGATCTCTTCTCCGCGGTCCAGCGATGGATGATCTCTTCTCCGGGGTCCAGCGATGGATGATCTCTTCTCCGGGGTCCAGCGATGGATGATCTCTTCTCCGCGGTCCAGCGATGGATGATCTCTTCTCCGGGGTCCAGCGATGGATGATCTCTTCTCCGGGGTCCAGCGATGGATGATCTCTTCTCCGGGGTCCAGCGATGGATGATCTCCTCTCCGGGGTCCAGCGATGGATGATCTCTTCTCCAGGGTCCAGCGATAGATGATCTCTTCTCCGGGGTCCAGCGATGGATGATCTCCTCTCCGGGGTCCAGCGATGGATGATCTCTTCTCCAGGGTCCAGCGATAGATGATCTCTTCTCCGGGGTCCAGTGATGGGTGATCTCTTCTCCGGGGTCCAGTGATGGGTGATCTCTTCTCCGGGGTCCAGTGATGGATGATCTCTTCTCCAGGGTCCAGTGATGCATGATCTCTTCTCCGGGGTCCAGTGGTGATGGATGATCTCTTCTCCGGGGTCCAGCGATGGCTGATCTCTTCTCCGCGGTCCAGTGATGGATGATCTCTTCTCTGGGGTCCAGCGATGGCTGATCTCTTCTCCGCGGTCCAGTGATGGATGATCTCTTCTCCGGGGTCCAGTGATGGGTGATCTCTTCTCCGGGGTCCAGCGATGGATGATCTCTTCTCTGGGGTCCAGCGATGGATGATCTCTTCTCCGGGGTCCAGCGATGGATGATCTCTTCTCCGGGGTCCAGCGATGGATGATCTCTTCTCTAGGGTCCAGCGATGGATGATCTCTTCTTCAGGGTCCAGCGATGGATGATCTCTTCTCCGGGGTCCAGCGATGGCTGATCTCTTCTCCGCGGTCCAGTGATGGATGATCTCTTCTCCGGGGTCCAGCGATGGCTGATCTCTTCTCCAGGGTCCAGCGATGGATGATCTCTTCTCTGGGGTCCAGCGATGGCTGATCTCTTCTCCGCTGTCCAGTGATGGATTATCTCTTCTCCGGGGTCCAGCAATGGAAGATCTCTTCTCCGGGGTCCAGCGATGGCTGATCTCTTCTCTGGGGTCCAGTGATGGATTATCTCTTCTCCGGGGTCCAGCAATGGAAGATCTCTTCTCCGGGGTCCAGCGATGGCTGATCTCTTCTCCGGGGTCCAGTGATGGATGATCTCTTCTCCGGGGTCCAGCGATGCATGATCTCTTCTCCGGGGTCCAGCGATGGCTGATCTCTTCTCCATGGGTCCAGCGATGGCTGATCTCTTCTCCAGGGTCCAGCGATGGATGATCTCTTCTCCAGGGTCCAGCGATGGATGATCTCTTCTCCGGGGTCCAGCGATGGATGATCTCTTCTCTGGGGTCCAGCGATGGCTGATCTCTTCTCCGTGGTCCAGTGATGGATGATCTCTTCTCCGGGGTCCAGCGATGGATGATCTCTTCTCCGGGGTCCATCGATGGTTGATCTCTTCTCCGTGGGTCCAGCGATGGCTGATCTCTTCTCCAGGGTCCAGCGATGGATGATCTCTTCTCCGGGGTCCAGCGATGGATGATCTCTTCTCCGGGGTCCAGCGATGGCTGATCTCTTCTCCGCGGTCCAGTGATGGATGATCTCTTCTCCAGGGTCCAGCGATGGATGATCTCTTCTCCGGGGTCCAGCGATGGATGATCTCTTCTCCGGGGTCCAGCGATGGATGATCTCTTCTCTAGGGTCCAGCGATGGATGATCTCTTCTTCAGGGTCCAGCGATGGATGATCTCTTCTCCGGGGTCCAGCGATGGCTGATCTCTTCTCCGCGGTCCAGTGATGGATGATCTCTTCTCCGGGGTCCAGCGATGGCTGATCTCTTCTCCAGGGTCCAGCGATGGATGATCTCTTCTCTGGGGTCCAGCGATGGCTGATCTCTTCTCCGCTGTCCAGTGATGGATTATCTCTTCTCCGGGGTCCAGCAATGGAAGATCTCTTCTCCGGGGTCCAGCGATGGCTGATCTCTTCTCCGGGGTCCAGTGATGGATGATCTCTTCTCTGGGGTCCAGCGATGGCTGATCTCTTCTCCGCGGTCCAGCGATGGATGATCTCTTCTCTGGGGTCCAGCGATGGATGATCTCTTCTCCGGGGTCCAGCGATGGATGATCTCTTCTCCGCGGTCCAGCGATGGATGATCTCTTCTCCGGGGTCCAGCGATGGATGATCTCTTCTCCGGGGTCCAGCGATGGATGATCTCCTCTCCGGGGTCCAGCGATGGATGATCTCTTCTCCAGGGTCCAGCGATAGATGATCTCTTCTCCGTGGTCCAGCGATGGATGATCTCCTCTCCGGGGTCCAGCGATGGATGATCTCTTCTCCAGGGTCCAGCGATAGATGATCTCTTCTCCGGGGTCCAGTGATGGGTGATCTCTTCTCCGGGGTCCAGTGATGGGTGATCTCTTCTCCGGGGTCCAGTGATGGATGATCTCTTCTCCGGGGTCCAGTGATGCATGATCTCTTCTCCGGGGTCCAGTGGTGATGGATGATCTCTTCTCCGGGGTCCAGCGATGGCTGATCTCTTCTCCGCGGTCCAGTGATGGATGATCTCTTCTCTGGGGTCCAGCGATGGCTGATCTCTTCTCCGCGGTCCAGTGATGGATGATCTCTTCTCCGGGGTCCAGTGATGGGTGATCTCTTCTCCGGGGTCCAGCGATGGATGATCTCTTCTCCGGGGTTCAGCGATGGATGATCTCTTCTCCGGGGTCCAGCGATGGATGATCTCTTCTCCGGGGTCCAGCGATGGATGATCTCTTCTCTAGGGTCCAGCGATGGATGATCTCTTCTTCAGGGTCCAGCGATGGATGATCTCTTCTCCGGGGTCCAGCGATGGCTGATCTCTTCTCCGCGGTCCAGTGATGGATGATCTCTTCTCCGGGGTCCAGCGATGGCTGATCTCTTCTCCAGGGTCCAGCGATGGATGATCTCTTCTCTGGGGTCCAGCGATGGCTGATCTCTTCTCCGCTGTCCAGTGATGGATTATCTCTTCTCCGGGGTCCAGCAATGGAAGATCTCTTCTCCGGGGTCCAGCGATGGCTGATCTCTTCTCCGGGGTCCAGTGATGGATGATCTCTTCTCTGGGGTCCAGCGATGGCTGATCTCTTCTCCGCGGTCCAGCGATGGATGATCTCTTCTCCGGGGTCCAGCGATGGATGATCTCTTCTCCGGGGTCCAGCGATGGATGATCTCTTCTCCGCGGTCCAGCGATGGATCTCTTCTCCGGGGTCCAGCGATGGATGATCTCTTCTTCGGGGTCCAGCGATGGATGATCTCTTCTCCGGGGTCCAGCGATGGATGATCTCCTCTCCGGGGTCCAGTGATGGATGATCTCTTCTCCGGGGTCCAGGGATGGATGATCTCTTCTCCGGGGTCCAGCAATGGATGATCATCTCTCCGGGGTCCAGCGATAGATGATCTCTTCTCCGGGGTCCAGCGATGGATGATCTCCTCTCCGGGGTCCAGCGATGGATGATCTCTTCTCCAGGGTCCAGCGATTGATGATCTCTTCTCCGGGGTCCAGTGATGGGTGATCTCTTCTCCGGGGTCCAGTGATGGGTGATCTCTTCTCCGGGGTCCAGTGATGGATGATCTCTTCTCCGGGGTCCAGTGATGCATGATCTCTTCTCCGGGGTCCAGTGGTGATGGATGATCTCTTCTCCGGGGTCCAGCGATGGCTGATCTCTTCTCCGCGGTCCAGTGATGGATGATCTCTTCTCTGGGGTCCAGCGATGGCTGATCTCTTCTCCGCGGTCCAGTGATGGATGATCTCTTCTCCGGGGTCCAGTGATGGGTGATCTCTTCTCCGGGGTCCAGCAATGGATGATCTCTTCTCCGGGGTCCAGCGATGGATGATCTCTTCTCCGGGGTCCAGCGATGGATGATCTCCTCTCCGGGGTCCAGCGATGGATGATCTCTTCTCCGGGGTCCAGCGATGGATGATCTCTTCTCCGGGGTCCAGCGATGGCTGATCTCTTCTCCGCGGTCCAGCGATGGATGATCTCTTCTCCGGGGTCCAGCGATGGATGATCTCTTCTCCGGGGTCCAGCGATGGATGATCTCTTCTCCGGGGTCCAGCGATGGGTGATCTCTTCTCCGGGGTCCAGCGATGGATGAACTCTTCTCCGGGGTCCAGCGATGGATGATCTCTTCTCCGGGGTCCAGCGATGGATGATCTCTTCTCCGGGGTCCATCGATGGATGATCTCATCTCCGCGGTCCAGCGATGGATGATCTCTTCTCCGGGGTCCAGCGATGGATGATCTCTTCTCCGGGGTCCAGCGATGGATGATCTCTTCTCCGGGGTCCAGCGATGGATGATCTCTTCTCCGGGGTCCAGTGATGGGTGATCTCTTCTCCGGGGTCCAGTGATGGGTGATCTCTTCTCCGGGGTCCAGTGATGGATGATCTCTTCCCCGGGGTCCACTGATGGATGATCTCTTCTCCGGGGTCCAGTGATGGATGATCTCTTCTCTGGGGTCCAGCGATGGCTGATCTCTTCTCCCCCGCGGTCCAGTGATGGATGATCTCTTCTCCGGGGTCCAGCGATGGATGATCTCTTCTCCGGGGTCCAGTGATGGATGATCTCTTCTCCGGGGTCCAGCGATGGCTGATCTCTTCTCCGCGGTCCAGTGATGGATGATCTCTTCTCCGGGGTCCAGTGATGGATGATCTCTTCTCCGGTGTCCAGCGATGGGTGATCTCTTCTCCGGGGTCCAGTGATGGATGATCTCTTCTCCGGGGTCCAGTGATGGATGATCTCTTCTCCGGGGTCCAGCGATGGCTGATCTCTTCTCCGCGGTCCAGTGATGGATGATCTCTTCTCCGGGGTCCAGCGATGGATGATCTCTTCTCCGGGGTCCAGCGATAGCTGATCTCTTCTCCGGGGTCCAGCGATGGATGATCTCTTCCCCGTGGTCCAGTGATGGATGATCTCTTCTCTAGGGTCCAGCGATGGATGATCTCTTCTCTAGGGTCCAGCGATGGATGATCTCTTCTCCGGGGTCCAGCGATGGATGATCTCTTCTCTGGGGTCCAGTGATGGATGATCATCTCTCCGGGGTCCAGCGATGGATGATCTCTTCTCCAGGGTTCAGCGATGGGTGATCTCTTCTCCGGGGTCCAGCGATGGATGATCTCTTCTCTAGGGTCCAGCGATGGATGATCTCTTCTCCAGGGTCCAGTGATGGCTGATCTCTTCTCCGGGGTCCAGCGATGGCTGATCTCTTCTCCGCGGTCCAGTGATGGATGATCTCTTCTCCGGTGTCCAGCGATGGGTGATCTCTTCTCCGGGGTCCAGTGATGGATGATCTCTTCTCCGGGGTCCAGTGATGGATGATCTCTTCTCCAGGGTCCAGCGATGGCTGATCTCTTCTCCGCGGTCCAGTGATGGATGATCTCTTCTCCGGGGTCCAGTGATGGGTGATCTCTTCTCCGGGGTCCAGTGATGGATGATCTCTTCTCCGGGGTCCAGCGATGGATGATCTCTTCTCCGGGGTCCAGCGATGGATGATCTTTTCTCAAGGGTCCAGCGATGGATGATCTCTTCTCCGGGGTCCAGCGATGGCTGATCTCTTCTCCGCAGTCCAGCGATGGATGATCTCTTCTCCGGGGTCCAGCGATGGATGATCTCTTCTCCGGGGTCCAGCGATGGGTGATCTCTTCTCCGGGGTCCAGCGATGGATGAACTCTTCTCCGGGGTCCAGCGATGGATGATCTCTTCTCCGGGGTCCATCGATGGATGATCTCATCTCCGCGGTCCAGTGATGGATGATCTCTTCTCCGGGGTCCAGCGATGGATGATCTCTTCTCCGGGGTCCATCGATGGATGATCTCATCTCCGCGGTCCAGTGATGGATGATCTCATCTCCGCGGTCCAGCGATGGATGATCTCTTCTCCGGGGTCCATCGATGGATGATCTCATCTCCGCGGTCCAGTGATGGATGATCTCTTCTCCGCGGTCCAGCGATGGATGATCTCTTCTCCGGGGTCCAGCGATGGATGACCTCTTCTCCGGGGTCCAGCGATGGATGATCTCTTCTCCGGGGTCCAGCGATGGATGATCTCTTCTCTGGGGTCCAGCGATGGATGATCTCTTCTCCGGGGTCCAGCGATGGATGATCTCTTCTCCGGGGTCCAGTGATGGGTGATCTCTTCTCCGGGGTCCAGTGATGGGTGATCTCTTCTCCGGGGTCCAGTGATGGATGATCTCTTCTCCGGGGTCCACTGATGGATGATCTCTTCTCCGGGGTCCAGTGATGGATGATCTCTTCTCTGGGGTCCAGCGATGGCTGATCTCTTCTCCCCCACGGTCCAGTGATGGATGATCTCTTCTCCGGGGTCCAGCGATGGATGATCTCTTCTCCGCGGTCCAGTGATGGATGATCTCTTCTCCGGGGTCCAGCGATGGCTGATCTCTTCTCCAGGGTCCAGCGATGGATGATCTCTTCTCTGGGGTCCAGCGATGGCTGATCTCTTCTCCGCTGTCCAGTGATGGATTATCTCTTCTCCGGGGTCCAGCAATGGAAGATCTCTTCTCCGGGGTCCAGCGATGGCTGATCTCTTCTCCGGGGTCCAGTGATGGATGATCTCTTCTCTGGGGTCCAGCGATGGCTGATCTCTTCTCCGCGGTCCAGCGATGGATGATCTCCTCTCCGGGGTCCAGCGATGGATGATCTCTTCTCCGGGGTCCAGCGATGGATGATCTTTTCTCTAGGGTCCAGCGATGGATGATCTCTTCTCCGGGGTCCAGCGATGGCTGATCTCTTCTCCGCGGTCCAGCGATGGATGATCTCTTCTCCGGGGTCCAGCGATGGATGATCTCTTCTCCGGGGTCCAGCGATGGATGATCTCTTCTCCGGGGTCCAGCGATGGGTGATCTCTTCTCCGGGGTCCAGCGATGGATGAACTCTTCTCCGGGGTCCAGCGATGGATGATCTCTTCTCCGGGGTCCAGCGATGGATGATCTCTTCTCTGGGGTCCATCGATGGATGATCTCATCTCCGCGGTCCAGCGATGGATGATCTCTTCTCCGGGGTCCAGCGATGGATGATCTCTTCTCCGGGGTCCAGCGATGGATGATCTCTTCTCCGGGGTCCAGCGATGGATGATCTCTTCTCCGGGGTCCAGTGATGGGTGATCTCTTCTCCGGGGTCCAGTGATGGGTGATCTCTTCTCCGGGGTCCAGTGATGGATGATCTCTTCTCCGGGGTCCACTGATGGATGATCTCTTCTCTGGGGTCCAGTGATGGATGATCTCTTCTCTGGGGTCCAGCGATGGCTGATCTCTTCTCCCCCGCGGTCCAGTGATGGATGATCTCTTCTCCGGGGTCCAGCGATGGATGATCTCTTCTCCGGGGTCCAGTGATGGATGATCTCTTCTCCGGGGTCCAGCGATGGCTGATCTCTTCTCCGCGGTCCAGTGATGGATGATCTCTTCTCCGGGGTCCAGTGATGGATGATCTCTTCTCCGGTGTCCAGCGATGGGTGATCTCTTCTCCGGGGTCCAGTGATGGATGATCTCTTCTCCGGGGTCCAGTGATGGATGATCTCTTCTCCGGGGTCCAGCGATGGCTGATCTCTTCTCCGCGGTCCAGTGATGGATGATCTCTTCTCCGGGGTCCAGTGATGGATGATCTCTTCTCCGGAGTCCAGCGATGGATGATCTCTTCTCCGGGGTCCAGCGATGGCTGATCTCTTCTCCGCGGTCCAGTGATGGATGATCTCTTCTCAGGGGTCCAGTGATGGGTGATCTCTTCTCCGGGGTCCAGCGATGGATGATCATCTCTCCGGGGTCCAGCGATGGATGATCTCTTCTCCGGGGTCCAGCGATGGATGATCTTTTCTCTAGGGTCCAGCGATGGATGATCTCTTCTCCGGGGTCCAGCGATGGATGATCTTTTCTCCGGTGTCCAGCGATGGCTGATCTCTTCTCCGGGGTCCAGCGATGGATGATCTCTTCTCCGGGGTCCAGCGATAGCTGATCTCTTCTCCGGGGTCCAGCGATGGATGATCTCTTCCCCGTGGTCCAGCGATGGCTGATCTCTTCTCCGGGGTCCAGCGATGGATGATCTCTTCTCTAGGGTCCAGCGATGGATGATCTCTTCTCCGGGGTCCAGCGATGGATGATCTCTTCTCCGGGGTCCAGCGATGGATGATCTCTTCTCTAGGGTCCAGCGATGGATGATCTCTTCTCCGGGGTCCAGCGATGGATGATCTCTTCTCTGGGGTCCAGCGATGGATGATCTCTTCTCCAGGGTTCAGCGATGGGTGATCTCTTCTCCGGGGTCCAGCGATGGATGATCTCTTCTCCAGGGTTCAGCGATGGGTGATCTCTTCTCCGGGGTCCAGCGATGGATGATCTCTTCTCTAGGGTCCAGCGATGGATGATCTCTTCTCCAGGGTCCAGTGATGGATGATCTCTTCTCCGGGGTCCAGCGATGGCTGATCTCTTCTCCGCGGTCCAGTGATGGATGATCTCTTCTCCGGTGTCCAGCGATGGGTGATCTCTTCTCCGGGGTCCAGTGATGGATGATCTCTTCTCCGGGGTCCAGTGATGGATGATCTCTTCTCCGGGGTCCAGCGATGGCTGATCTCTTCTCCGCGGTCCAGTGATGGATGATCTCTTCTCCGGGGTCCAGTGATGGGTGATCTCTTCTCCGGGGTCCAGTGATGGATGATCTCTTCTCCGGGGTCCAGCGATGGATGATCTCTTCTCCGGGGTCCAGCGATGGATGATCTTTTCTCTAGGGTCCAGCGATGGATGATCTCTTCTCCGGGGTCCAGCGATGGCTGATCTCTTCTCCGCGGTCCAGCGATGGATGATCTCTTCTCCGGGGTCCAGCGATGGATGATCTCTTCTCCGGGGTCCAGCGATGGGTGATCTCTTCTCCGGGGTCCAGCGATGGATGAACTCTTCTACGGGGTCCAGCGATGGATGATCTCTTCTCCGGGGTCCAGCGATGGATGATCTCTTCTCCGGGGTCCATCGATGGATGATCTCATCTCCGCGGTCCAGTGATGGATGATCTCTTCTCCGGGGTCCAGCGATGGCTGATCTCTTCTCCGCGGTCCAGCGATGGATGATCTCTTCTCCGGGGTCCAGCGATGGATGATCTCTTCTCCGGGGTCCAGCAAAAGATTATCTCTTCTCCGGGGTCCAGCGATGGATGATCTCTTCTCCGGGGTCCAGCGATGGATGATCTCTTCTCCGGGGTCCAGCGATGGATGATCTCTTCTCCGGGGTCCAGTGATGGGTGATCTCTTCTCCGGGGTCCAGTGATGGGTGATCTCTTCTCCGGGGTCCAGTGATGGATGATCTCTTCTCCGGGGTCCACTGATGGATGATCTCTTCTCCGGGGTCCAGTGATGGATGATCTCTTTCTGGGGTCCAGCGATGGCTGATCTCTTCTCCCCCGCGGTCCAGTGATGGATGATCTCTTCTCCGGGGTCCAGCGATGGATGATCTCTTCTCCGGGGTCCAGTGATGGATGATCTCTTCTCCGGGGTCCAGCGATGGCTGATCTCTTCTCCGCGGTCCAGTGATGGATGATCTCTTCTCCGGTGTCCAGCGATGGGTGATCTCTTCTCCGGGGTCCAGTGATGGATGATCTCTTCTCCAGGGTCCAGTGATGGATGATCTCTTCTCCGGGGTCCAGCGATGGCTGATCTCTTCTCCGCGGTCCAGTGATGGATGATCTCTTCTCCGGGGTCCAGTGATGGGTGATCTCTTCTCCGGGATCCAGCGATGGATGATCTCTTCTCCGGGGTCCAGCGATGGCTGATCTCTTCTCCGCGGTCCAGTGATGGATGATCTCTTCTCAGGGGTCCAGTGATGGGTGATCTCTTCTCCGGGGTCCAGCGATGGATGATCATCTCTCCGGGGTCCAGTGATGGATGAGCTCTTCTCCGTGGTCCAGCGATGGATGATCTTTTCTCCGGGGTCCAGCGATGGATGATCTTTTCTCTAGGGTCCAGCGATGGATGATCTCTTCTCCGGGGTCCAGCGATGGATGATCTCTTCTCCGGTGTCCAGCGATGGCTGATCTCTTCTCCGGGGTCCAGCGATGGATGATCTCTTCTCCGGGGTCCAGCGATAGCTGATCTCTTCTCCGGGGTCCAGCGATGGATGATCTCTTCCCCGTGGTCCAGCGATGGCTGATCTCTTCTCCGCAGTCCAGTGATGGATGATCTCTTCTCTAGGGTCCAGCGATGGATGATCTCTTCTCTAGGGTCCAGCGATGGATGATCTCTTCTCCGGGGTCCAGCGATGGATGATCTCTTCTCCGGGGTCCAGCGATGGATGATCTCTTCTCCGGGGTCCAGCGATGGATGATCTCTTCTCTGGGGTCCAGCGATGGATGATCTCTTCTCTGGGGTCCAGTGATGGATGATCTCTTCTCCGGGGTCCAGCGATGGATGATCTCTTCTCCAGGGTTCAGCGATGGGTGATCTCTTCTCCGGGGTCCAGCGATGGATGATCTCTTTTCTAGGGTCCAGCGATGGATGATCTCTTCTCCAGGGTCCAGTGATGGATGATCTCTTCTCCGGGGTCCAGCGATGGCTGATCTCTTCTCCGCGGTCCAGTGATGGATGATCTCTTCTCCGGTGTCCAGCGATGGGTGATCTCTTCTCCGGGGTCCAGTGATGGATGATCTCTTCTCCGGGGTCCAGTGATGGATGATCTCTTCTCCGGGGTCCAGCGATGGCTGATCTCTTCTCCGCGGTCCAGTGATGGATGATCTCTTCTCCGGGGTCCAGCGATAGATGATCTCTTCTCCGGGGTCCAGTGATGGGTGATCTCTTCTCCGGGGTCCAGTGATGGATGATCTCTTCTCCGGGGTCCAGCGATGGCTGATCTCTTCTCCGCGGTCCAGTGATGGATGATCTCTTCTCCGGGGTCCAGTGATGGGTGATCTCTTCTCCGGGGTCCAGCGATGGATGATCATCTCTCCGGGGTCCAGTGATGGATGATCTCTTCTCCGGGGTCCAGTGATGGGTGATCTCTTCTCCGGGGTCCAGCGATGGCTGATCTTTTCTCCGGGGTCCAGCGATGGATGATCTTTTCTCTAGGGTCCAGCGATGGCTGATCTCTTCTCCGGGGTCCAGCGATGGATGATCTCTTCTCCGGGGTCCAGCGATAGCTGATCTCTTCTCCGGGGTCCAGCGATGGATGATCTCTTCTCCGGGGTCCAGCGATAGCTGATCTCTTCTCCGCGGTCCAGTGATGGATGATCTCTTCTCTAGGGTCCAGCGATGGATGATCTCTTCTCTGGGGTCCAGTGATGGATGATCTCTTCTCCGGGGTCCAGCGATGGATGATCTCTTCTCCAGGGTTCAGCGATGGGTGATCTCTTCTCCGGGGTCCAGCGATGGATGATCTCTTCTCTAGGGTCCAGCGATGGATGATCTCTTCTCCAGGGTCCAGTGATGGATGATCTCTTCTCCGGGGTCCAGCGATGGCTGATCTCTTCTCCGCGGTCCAGTGATGGATGATCTCTTCTCCGGTGTCCAGCGATGGGTGATCTCTTCTCCGGGGTCCAGTGATGGATGATCTCTTCTCCGGGGTCCAGTGATGGATGATCTCTTCTCCGGGGTCCAGCGATGGCTGATCTCTTCTCCGCGGTCCAGTGATGGATGATCTCTTCTCCGGGGTCCAGTGATGGGTGATCTCTTCTCCGGGGTCCAGTGATGGATGATCTCTTCTCCGGGGTCCAGCGATGGCTGATCTCTTCTCCGCGGTCCAGTGATGGATGATCTCTTCTCCGGGGTCCAGTGATGGATGATCTCTTCTCCGGGTTCCAGTGATGGCTGATCTCTTCTCCGGGGTCCAGCGATGGATGATCTCTTCTCCGGGGTCCAGCGATGGATGATCTCTTCTCCGAGGTCCAGTGATGGATGATCTCTTCTCCGGGGTCCAGCGATGGATGATCTCTTCTCCGGGGTCCAGTGATGGCTGATCTCTTCTCCGGGGTCCAGCGATGGATGATCTCTTCTCCGGGGTTCAGCGATGGATGATCTCTTCTCCGGGGTCCAGCGATGGATGATCTCTTCTCTGCGGTCCAGTGATGGATGATCTCTTCTCCGGGGTCCAGCGATGGATGATCTCTTCTCTGCGGTCCAGCGATGGCTGATCTCTTCTCCGGGGTCCAGCGATGGATGATCTCTTCTCCGGGGTCCAGCGATGGATGATCTCTTCTCCGGGGTCCAGCGATGGATGATCTCTTCTCCGGGGTCCAGCGATGGCTGATCTCTTCTCCGGGGTCCAGCGATGGATGATCTCTTCTCCGGGGTCCAGCGATGGCTGATCTCTTCTCCGGGGTCCAGCGATGGATGATCTCTTCTCCGGGGTCCAGTGATGGATGATCTCTTCTCCGGGGTCCAGCGATGGATGATCTCTTCTCCGGGGTCCAGCGATGGATGATCTCTTCTCCGGGGTCCAGCGATGGCTGATCTCTTCTCCGGGGTCCAGCGATGGATGATCTCTTCTCCGGGGTCCAGCGATGGCTGATCTCTTCTCCGGGGTCCAGCGATGGATGATCTCTTCTCCGGGGTTCAGCGATGGATGATCTCTTCTCCGGGGTCCAGCGATGGATGATCTCTTCTCTGCGGTCCAGTGATGGATGATCTCTTCTCCGGGGTCCAGCGATGGATGATCTCTTCTCTGCGGTCCAGCGATGGCTGATCTCTTCTCCGGGGTCCAGCGATGGATGATCTCTTCTCCGGGGTCCAGCGATGGATGATCTCTTCTCCGGGGTCCAGCGATGGATGATCTCTTCTCCGGGGTCCAGCGATGGCTGATCTCTTCTCCGGGGTCCAGCGATGGATGATCTCTTCTCCGGGGTCCAGCGATGGCTGATCTCTTCTCCGGGGTCCAGCGATGGATGATCTCTTCTCCGGGGTCCAGTGATGGATGATCTCTTCTCCGGGGTCCAGCGATGGATGATCTCTTCTCCGGGGTCCAGCGATGGATGATCTCTTCTCCGGGGTCCAGCGATGGCTGATCTCTTCTCCGGGGTCCAGCGATGGATGATCTCTTCTCCGGGGTCCAGTGATGGATGATCTCTTCTCCGGGGTCCAGTGATGGATGATCTCTTCTCCGGGGTCCAGCGATGGATGATCTCTTCTCCGGGGTCCAGCGATGGCTGATCTCTTCTCCGGGGTCCAGCGATGGATGATCTCTTCTCCGGGGTCCAGCGATGGATGATCTCTTCTCCGGGGTCCAGCGATGGATGATCTCTTCTCCGGGGTCCAGCGATGTCGGTTGGGGGGGGGTGTTCGGCTCATCTCTACTCCCAGCCATGAATGACACAGATCACTGATGTGGTGGAGATTTAGGAAATTCATATTTATATCATGGAGCTTCCCGGGAACCATGGCAAGGACTCTCATTGAATGATCATGCCTCTATGGTTATGTGTGGCGGCAGACGGGCTGGTCTGAGTATTTCTGAGATCTTCACACACAACCATCTCTTGGGATTACAGGGAATGGTGGGGAAAAGAGAAAATATCCAGTGAGCGGCAGTTGTGTGGAGAAAAATGCCTTGTTGAGGTCAGAGGAGAATGGGGCAGACTGGTTCCAGATGATAGAAAGACAACAGGAACTCCAATAACCTCTCATTACACCCGAGGTATGCAGAATACCATCTCTGAACACACAACACATCCAACCTTGGGGCAGATGGGCTACAGCAGCAGAAGACCAAACCAGACGCTACTCCTGTCAGCTAAGAACAGGAAACTGAGGCTACAATTGGCACAGATCACCGACACCAGACCATAGAAGATTGGAGAAATGTTGTCTGGTCTGATGAGTCTGCTTTATTACGGGGACCTAATAAAGGGGGTCCAACCCACTGCTAGCAAGGGGGACCTAATAAAGGAGATCCAACCAACTACTAGCAAGGGGGACCTAATAAAGGGGGTCCAACCAACTACTAGCAAGGGGGACCTAATAAAGGGGGTCCAACCAACTACTAGCAAGAGGGACCTAATAAAGGGGGTCCAACCCACTACTAGCAAGGGGGACCTAATAAAGGGGATCCAACCCACTACTAGCAAGGGGGACCTAATAATGGGGGTCCAACCCACTACTAGCAAGGGGGACCTAATAAAGGGGATCCAACCCGCTACTAACAAGGAGGACCTAATAAAGGGGGTCCAACCAACTACTAGCAAGGGGGACCTAATAAAGGGGGTCCAACCCACTACTAGCAAGGGGGACCTAATAAAGGGGGTCCAACCCACTACTAGCAAGGGGGACCTAATAAAGGGGGTCCAACCCACTACTAGCAAGGGGGACCTAATAATGGGGGTCCAACCCACTACTAGCAGGGTTGAACTAATAAAGGGGGTCCAACCCGCTACTAGCAAGAGGGACCCAATAAAGGAGGTCCAACCCACTACTAGAAGAGGGACCTAATAAAGGGGACCAAACCTGCTACTAGCAAGAAGGACCTAATAAAGGGGGTCCAACCCACTACTAGCAAGAGGGACCTAATAAAGGGGGTCCAACCCACTACTAGCAAGGGGGACCTAATAAAGGGGACCAAACCTGCTACTAGCAAGGGGGACCTAATAAAGGGGGTCCAACCCACTACTAGCAAGGGGGACCTAATAAAGGGGACCAAACCTGCTACTAGCAAGGGGGACCTAATAAAGGGGGTCCAACCCACTACTAGCAAGAGGGACCTAATAAAGGGGACCAAACCTGCTACTAGCAAGAAGGACCTAATAAAGGGGGTCCAACCAACAACTAGCAAGAGGGACCTAATAAAGGGGGTCCAACCCACTACTAGCAAGGGGGACCTAATAAAGGGGGTCCAAACCGCTACTAACAAGGTGGAACTAATAAAGGGGGTCCAACCCATTACTAGCAAGGGGTACCTAATAAAGGGGGTCCAACCCGTTACTAGCAAGGGTGACCTAATAAAGAGGCTGGTGAGTGTATATCTGAAGTTGAGAAGAGGACCTCCAGATAACCCTCTCAGGAGACTTGGAGAAGCCCTTCTCTTGCCCCCCCCCCCCACTTCTCTTTTACTACCTCTATTATCAGGAAACAAACTACAAATCGTGGACAAGATGCCAGAGCGCCCCAAACCCCCCATTCTACCCTTCCATCCATGCCATCAGTCGGCTGGTGCTGCAGGAAAGCCGAGGGGACATTTCTTCATGTTTCCTGCTCATGCCTAAATCTCTGAGGCTTTGGACGGGTGATTTCACAATGTACAGCTGATGTCATCCCACATGGCCCCGCCTTCATCCTCTTGCATCACAATGACAAAGAGAACATATCCAGTAAATGTTCCTTGATGGACACATTGGTGGACCCAGCTCAGCCTCGCACCCCCTTGTTGTGGCGTCACCCCCAACCCCCAACATGGTTTAATTTCTTCACTCAGATCAACGCCATTAAAAGGATTTCTGAGGTAAGTGGATTTATTGGAATACTCTTAGCTGCTCTGCTGACTACATTTCTTTTCTTGGCAACCCTTGAATCCTGATATAAAGATGTGATGGGCATGGGCTGCTGACATTGTGGGGAGCCCCCTACTCCCTTTCTACCCCCCAAACCTTTTTATTTCCTGTCCTCCTCCTCTCTTACCCTCCTATATCAGTGTTTGATTTATTTTCTTATATAGCAAGGTCTCCGGCCTCCTTTGGTCTCATGAGAACCTCCAGGGCTAGAGAAAGCTGACATCCTTCTGTATGTGGTGGTTGTGAGGTAGATGACAGAGGGGGGGGGAGTAGATGATAGAGGGGGGAGTAGTAGATGACAGAGGGGGGAGAAGATGACAGGGGGGGGTGGATGACAGAGGGGGAGTAGTAGATGACAGAGGGGGGGAGTAGATGACAGGGGGAGAGTAGATGACAGAGGGGGGGGAGTAGATGACAGGGGGGTAGATGACAGAGGGGGGAGTGGATGACAGAGGGGGGAGTAGATGACAGAGGAGGGGAGTAGATGACAGAGGGGGGAGTAGATGACAGAGGGGGGAAGTAGATGACAGAGGGGGGAGTAGATGACAGAGGGGGGAGTAGCTGACAGAGGGGGGAGTAGATGACAGAGGGGGGGAGTAGATGACAGAGGGGGAGTAGATGACAGAGGGGGGGAGTAGATGACAGAGGGGGGAGTAGCTGACAGAGGGGGGAGTAGCTGACAGAGGGGGGAGTAGCTGACAGAGGGGGGAGTAGATGACAGAGGGGGAGTAGATGACAGAGGGGGGGAGTAGATGACAGAGGGGGGAGTAGCTGACAGAGGGGGGAGTAGATGACAGAGGGGGGGAGTAGATGACAGAGGGGGAGTAGATGACAGAGGGGGGGAGTAGATGACAGAGGGGGGAGTAGCTGACAGAGGGGGGAGTAGCTGACAGAGGGGAGGAGTAGCTGACAGAGGGGGGAGTAGATGACAGAGGGGGGGAGTAGATGACAGAGGAGGGGAGTAGATGACAGAGGGGGGGAGTAGATGACAGAGGGGGGGGGTAGATGACAGAGGGGGGGTAGATGACAGAGGAGGGGAGTGGATGACAGAGGAGGGGAGTAGATGACAGAGGAGGGGAGTAGATGACAGAGGGGGGAGTAGATGACAGAGGGGGTAGTAGATGACAGAGGAGGGGAGTAGATGACAGAGGGGGGGAGTAGATGACAGAGGAGGGGAGTAGATGACAGAAGAGGGGAGTAGATGACAGAGGGGGGGAGTAGATGACAGAAGGGGGAGTAGATGACAGAGGGAGTAGATGACAGAGGGGGGGGAGTAGATGACAGAGGGGGGAGTAGATGACAGAGGGGGGAGTAGATGACAGAGGGAGGGAGTAGATGACAGAGGGGGGAGTAGATGACAGAGGGGGTGGGAGTAGATGACAGAGGGGGGGGGAGTAGATGACAGGGGGAGTAGATGACAGAGGGGGGGAGTAGATGACAGAGGGGGGGAGTAGATGACAGGGGGGGGAGTAGATGACAGAGGGGGGAGTAGATGACAGAGGGGGGAGTAGATGACAGAGGGGGGGAGTAGATGACAGAGGGGGGGAGTAGCTGACAGAGGGAGGATAACAATCCTTGGGGTGTCCTAATCCTGAGAGAGTCCTAATCCTGAGGGTGTCCTGATCCTGGAGGTCCTAGTCCTGGGGGGTCCTAATCCTCAGGGGTCTTAATCCTGGGGGTGTCTAAAATTTGGGGGGCCGTCATAATCCTGGGGAGGTCCTAATCCTGGGAGTGTCCTAATCTTGGGGTTTCCTAATCCTTAAGGGGTGTTCTAATCCTGGGGGGCCTAATCCTGGTGGTTTCCTAATATTTGGGGTTCTAATCTTGGGGTGTTCCTAATATGGGAGTGTCCTAATCCTATGGGGATATCCTGGGGTGGAGAATATCCTGGGGTGTTCCTAATCCTGGGAGGGTCCTAATCCTGGGGGTCCTATTCCTGGGGGTGTCCTAATCCTGGAGGGCATCTTAATCCAGGGGGTGTCCTAATCCTGGGGTTCCTAATCCTGAGGGGTGCCTAATCCTGGGGGTCCTAATCCTGGAGGGTGTCCTAATCCTGAGGGGTTCCTAATCCTAGGGGGTCCTTATCCTGCATGGTGTTCTAATCCTTAGGGGGTCCTAATCCTGGAAGGTCCTAAACCAGGGGAGCCCTAATCCTAAATGTGTCCTAATCCTAGGGGTGTCCTAATCCTGAGGGTGTCCTAATCCTGAGGGGGTCTTAATCCTGGGGATGCCCTAATTCTGGGGAGGATCATAATCCTAAGGGAGTCCTAATCCTGGGGGTCCTTTTCCTGAGGGGGTACTAATCCTGGGGGTACTAATTCTGGGGGGGTGTCCTAATCCTTGAGGGTTTCCTAATCCTAAGGGTGTCCAAATACTGAAGGGTCCTAACCCTTGGGGTCTTATTCCTGGGGGGTCCTAATCCTGAGGGGGTCTTAGTCCTGGGAGTGTCCTAATCCTGGGGGTCCTAATCCTGGAGGGCATTCTAATCCTGGGAATGTCCTAATCCTGGGGGCTCCTTATCCTGAGGGGGTCTTAATCCTGGGGCTCCTTATCCTGGGGATGTCCTGATCCTGGGGGTCCTAATCCTGAGGGGGTCCTAATCCTGGGGATGTCCTAATCTTGGGGGGTCCTAATCCTGAGGGGATCTTAATCCTGAGGGAGTCTTAATCCTGGGGATGTCCTAATCCTGGGTGGTCTTAATCCTTGAGGGCATCCTAATTCTGGGGGTCCTAATCCTGAGGGGGTCTTAATCCTGGGGATATCCTAATTCTGGGGGTCCTAATCCTTAGGGTGCCCTAATCCTAAGGGAGTCTTAATCCTGAGGGGGTCTTAATATTGGGGTTGTCCTAATCCTGGGGGTCCTAATCCTGGAGGGCATCCTAATCCTGTGGATGTCCTAATCCTGGAGGTCCTAATCTTGGAGGGCATCCTATTCCTGGGGGGTCCTTATCCGGTGGGGGTCCTAATCCTGGAGGGTTCCAAATCCTAGGAATGTCCTAATCCTTGGGGGTCCTAATCCTGGGGGGCCTTAATCCTGAGGGGAACTTAATCCTGGGGTTCCTAACCATGGGGATTTCCTAATCCTGGGGGTCCTAATCCTGAGAGGGTCCTAATCCTTAGGGGGTCTTAATCCTGGGAATGTCCTAATTCTGGGGAAGTCCTAATCCTTAGGGGGTCTTAATCCTGGGAATGTCCTAATTCTGGGGGAGTCCTAATCCTAAAGGGGTCTTAATCCTTGGGGGTCCTAATCCTGGAGGGCATCCTAATCCCGGGGGGTCCTAACCCTGAGGGGGTCTTAATCCTGGGTGGTCCTAATCTTAGGGTGTTCTAATCCTGGAGGGCATCCTAATCCTGGGAATGTCCTAATCCTGGGGGTCCTGATCCTGGGAGGTCCTTAACTTGAAGGCCATCCTAAACCTTGGGATGTCCTAATCCTCGGGTGTCCTAATCCTGAGGGGGTCTTAATCCTGTGAGTGTCCTAATCCTTGGGGTCCTAATCCTGAGGGGGTTTTATTCCTTGGGGGTCCTAATCCTTGGGGGTCCTAATACAGGGATATCCTAATCCTGGACGTGTACTAATCCTGGGAGTGTACTAGTCCTGGGAGGTCCTAATCCTAGGGGTGGTCTAATCCTGGAGGGCGTCCTAATCCTGCTGGATCCTAATCCTGGGGCGTGTCCTAATCCTGAGGGGGTCTTAATCCTGGGGTCCTAATCCTGGGGTGTTCCTAATACGGGAGTGTCCTAATCCTATGGGGATATCCTGGGGTGTTCCTAATACGGGAGTGTCCTAATCCTATGGGGATATCCTGGGGTGTAGATGACAGAGGGGGGGAGTAGATGACAGAGGGGGGAGTAGATGACAGAGGGGGGGAGTAGATGACAGAGGAGGGGAGTAGATGACAGAGGGGGGGAGTAGATGACAGAGGAGGGAGTAGATGACAGAGGAGGGGAGTAGATGACAGAGGGGGGTAGATGACAGAGGGGGGGAGTAGATGACAGGGGGGAGTAGATGACAGGGGGGGAGTAGATGACAGGGGGGGAGTAGATGACAGAGGGGGGAGTAGATGACAGAGGGGGGGAGTAGCTGACAGAGGGAGGATAACAATCCTTGGGGTGTCCTAATCCTGAGAGAGTCCTAATCCTGAGGGTGTCCTGATCCTAGAGGTCCTAGTCCTGGGGGGTCTTAATCCTCAGGGGTCTTAATCCTGGGGGTGTCTAAAATTTGGGGGGCCGTCATAATCCTGGGGAGGTCCTAATCCTGGGAGTGTCCTAATCTTGGGGTTTCCTAATCCTTAAGGGGTGTTCTAATCCTGGGGGGCCTAATCCTGGTGGTGTCCTAATATTTGGGGTTCTAATCTTGGGGTGTTCCTAATATGGGAGTGTCCTAATCCTATGGGGATATCCTGGGGTGGAGAATATCCTGGGGTGTTCCTAATCCTGGGAGGGTCCTAATCCTGGGGGTCCTATTCCTGGGGGTGTCCTAATCCTGGAGGGCATCTTAATCCAGGGGGTGTCCTAATCCTGGGGTTCCTAATCCTGAGGGTTGCCTGATCCTGGGGGTCCTAATCCTGGAGGGTGTCCTAATCCTGAGGGGTTCCTAATCCTAGGGGGTCCTTATCCTGCAGGGTGTTCTAATCCTTAGGGGGTCCTAATCCTGGGAGGTCCTAAACCAGGGGAGCCCTAATCCTAAATGTGTCCTAATCCTAGGGGTGTCCTAATCCTGAGGGTGTCCTAATCCTGAGGGGGTCTTAATCCTGGGGATGCCCTAATCCTGGGGAGGATCATAATCCTAAGGGAGTCCTAATCCTGGGGGTCCTTTTCCTGAGGGGGTACTAATCCTGGGGGTACTAATTCTGGGGGGGTGTCCTAATCCTTGAGGGTGTCCTAATCCTGAGGGTGTCCAAATACTGGAGGGTCCTAACCCTTGGGGTCTTATTCCTGGGGGTCCTAATCCTGAGGGGGTCTTAGTCCTGGGAGTGTCCTAATCCTGGGGGTCCTAATCCTGGAGGGCATTCTAATCCTGGGAATGTCCTAATCCTGGGGGCTCCTTATCCTGAGGGGGTCTTAATCCTGGGGCTCCTTATCCTGGGGATGTCCTGATCCTGGGGGTCCTAATCCTGAGGGGGTCCTAATCCTGGGGATGTCCTAATCTTGGGGGGTCCTAATCCTGAGGGGATCTTAATCCTGAGGGAGTCTTAATCCTGGGGATGTCCTAATCCTGGGTGGTCCTAATCCTTGAGGGCATCCTAATTCTGGGGGTCCTAATCCTGAGGGGGTCTTAATCCTGGGGATATCCTAATTCTGGGGGTCCTAATCCTTAGGGTGCCCTAATCCTAAGGGAGTCTTAATCCTGAGGGGGTCTTAATATTGGGGTTGTCCTAATCCTGGGGGTCCTAATCCTGGAGGGCATCCTAATCCTGTGGATGTCCTAATCCTGGAGGTCCTAATCTTGGAGGTCATCCTATTCCTGGGGGGTCCTAATCCGGTGGGGGTCCTAATCCTGGAGGGTTCCAAATCCTAGGAATGTCCTAATCCTTGGGGGTCCTAATCCTGGGGGGCCTTAATCCTGAGGGGAACTTAATCCTGGGGTTCCTAACCATGGGGATTTCCTAATCCTGGGGGGTCCTAATCCTGAGAGGGTCCTAATCCTTAGGGGGTCTTAATCCTGGGAATGTCCTAATTCTGGGGGAGTCCTAATCCTTAGGGGGTCTTAATCCTGGGAATGTCCTAATTCTGGGGGAGTCCTAATCCTAAAGGGGTCTTAATCCTTGGGGGTCCTAATCCTGGAGGGCATCCTAATCCCGGGGGGTCCTAACCCTGAGGGGGTCTTAATCCTGGGTGGTCCTAATCTTAGGGTGTTCTAATCCTGGAGGGCATCCTAATCCTGGGAATGTCCTAATCCTGGGGGTCCTGATCCTGGGAGGTCCTTAACTTGAAGGCCATCCTAAACCTTGGGATGTCCTAATCCTCGGGTGTCCTAATCCTGAGGGGGTCTTAATCCTGTGAGTGTCCTAATCCTTGGGGTCCTAATCCTGAGGGGGTTTTATTCCTTGGGGGTCCTAATCCTTGGGGGTCCTAATACAGGGATATCCTAATCCTGGACGTGTACTAATCCTGGGAGTGTACTAATCCTGGGAGGGTCCTAATCCTAGGGGTGGTCTAATCCTGGAGGGCGTCCTAATTCTGTTGGATCCTAATCCTGGGGCGTGTCCTAATCCTGAGGGGGTCTTAATCCTGGGGTCCTAATCCTGGGGTGTTCCTAATACGGGAGTGTCCTAATCCTATGGGGATATCCTGGGGTGTTCCTAATACGGGAGTGTCCTAATCCTATGGGGTTATCCTGGGGTGTAGATGACAGAGGGGGGGAGTAGATGACAGAGGGGGGAGTAGATGACAGAGGAGGGGAGTAGATGACAGAGGGGGGGAGTAGATGACAGAGGGGGGAGTAGATGACAGAGGAGGGGAGTAGATGACAGAGGGGGGTAGATGACAGAGGGGGGGAGTAGATGACAGGGGGGAGTAGATGACAGGGGGGGGGGAGTAGATGACAGGGGGGGAGTAGATGACAGAGGGGGGAGTAGATGACAGAGGGGGGGAGTAGCTGACAGAGGGAGGATAACAATCCTTGGGGTGTCCTAATCCTGAGAGAGTCCTAATCCTGAGGGTGTCCTGATCCTGGAGGCCCTAGTCCTGGGGGGTCTTAATCCTCAGGGGTCTTAATCCTGGGGGGTGTCTAAAATTTGGGGGGCCGTCATAATCCTGGGGAGGTCCTAATCCTGGGAGTGTCCTAATCTTGGGGTTTCCTAATCCTTAAGGGGTGTTCTAATCCTGGGGGGCCTAATCCTGGTGGTGTCCTAATATTTGGGGTTCTAATCTTGGGGGGTTCCTAATATGGGAGTGTCCTAATCCTATGGGGATATCCTGGGGTGGAGAATATCCTGGGGTGTTCCTAATCCTGGGAGGGTCCTAATCCTGGGGGTCCTATTCCTGGGGGTGTCCTAATCCTGGAGGGCATCTTAATCCAGGGGGTGTCCTAATCCTGGGGTTCCTAATCCTGAGGGGTGCCTAATCCTGGGGGTCCTAATCCTGGAGGGTGTCCTAATCCTGAGGGGTTCCTAATCCTAGGGGGTCCTTATCCTGCAGGGTGTTCTAATCCTTAGGGGGTCCTAATCCTGGGAGGTCCTAAACCAGGGGAGCCCTAATCCTAAATGTGTCCTAATCCTAGGGGTGTCCTAATCCTGAGGGTGTCCTAATCCTGAGGGGGGTCTTAATCCTGGGGATGCCCTAATCCTGGGGAGGATCATAATCCTAAGGGAGTCCTAATCCTGGGGGTCCTTTTCCTGAGGGGGTACTAATCCTGGGGGTACTAATTCTGGGGGGGTGTCCTAATCCTTGAGGGTGTCCTAATCCTGAGGGTGTCCAAATACTGGAGGGTCCTAACCCTTGGGGTCTTATTCCTGGGGGGTCCTAATCCTGGGGGGGTCTTAGTCCTGGGAGTGTCCTAATCCTGGGGGTCCTAATCCTGGAGGGCATTCTAATCCTGGGAATGTCCTAATCCTGGGGGCTCCTTATCCTGAGGGGGTCTTAATCCTGGGGCTCCTTATCCTGGGGATGTCCTGATCCTGGGGGTCCTAATCCTGAGGGGGTCCTAATCCTGGGGATGTCCTAATCTTGGGGGGTCCTAATCCTGAGGGGATCTTAATCCTGAGGGAGTCTTAATCCTGGGGATGTCCTAATCCTGGGTGGTCCTAATCCTTGAGGGCATCCTAATTCTGGGGGTCCTAATCCTGAGGGGGGTCTTAATCCTGGGGATATCCTAATTCTGGGGGTCCTAATCCTTAGGGTGCCCTAATCCTAAGGGAGTCTTAATCCTGAGGGGGTCTTAATATTGGGGTTGTCCTAATCCTGGGGGTCCTAATCCTGGAGGGCATCCTAATCCTGTGGATGTCCTAATCCTGGAGGTCCTAATCTTGGAGGGCATCCTATTCCTGGGGGGTCCTAATCCGGTGGGGGTCCTAATCCTGGAGGGTTCCAAATCCTAGGAATGTCCTAATACTTGGGGGTCCTAATCCTGGGGGGCCTTAATCCTGAGGGGAACTTAATCCTGGGGTTCCTAACCATGGGGATTTCCTAATCCTGGGGGGTCCTAATCCTGAGAGGGTCCTAATCCTTAGGGGGTCTTAATCCTGGGAATGTCCTAATTCTGGGGGAGTCCTAATCCTTAGGGGGTCTTAATCCTGGGAATGTCCTAATTCTGGGGGAGTCCTAATCCTAAAGGGGTCTTAATCCTTGGGGGTCCTAATCCTGGAGGGCATCCTAATCCCGGGGGGTCCTAACCCTGAGGGGGTCTTAATCCTGGGTGGTCCTAATCTTAGGGTGTTCTAATCCTGGAGGGCATCCTAATCCTGGGAATGTCCTAATCCTGGGGGTCCTGATCCTGGGATGTCCTTAACTTGAAGGCCATCCTAAACCTTGGGATGTCCTAATCCTCGGGTGTCCTAATCCTGAGGGGGTCTTAATCCTGTGAGTGTCCTAATCCTTGGGGTCCTAATCCTGAGGGGGTTTTATTCCTTGGGGGTCCTAATCCTTGGGGGTCCTAATACAGGGATATCCTAATCCTGGACGTGTACTAATCCTGGGAGTGTACTAATCCTGGGAGGGTCCTAATCCTAGGGGTGGTCTAATCCTGGAGGGCGTCCTAATTCTGTTGGATCCTAATCCTGGGGCGTGTCCTAATCCTGAGGGGGTCTTAATCCTGGGGTCCTAATCCTGGGGTGTTCCTAATACGGGAGTGTCCTAATCCTATGGGGATATCCTGGGGTGTTCCTAATACGGGAGTGTCCTAATCCTATGAGGTTATCCTGGGGTGTAGATGACAGAGGGGGGGAGTAGATGACAGAGGGGGGAGTAGATGACAGAGGGGGGGAGTAGATGACAGAGGAGGGGAGTAGATGACAGAGGGGGGGAGTAGATGACAGAGGGGGGAGTAGATGACAGAGGAGGGGAGTAGATGACAGAGGGGGGTAGATGACAGAGGGGGGGAGTAGATGACAGGGGGGAGTAGATGACAGGGGGGGGGAGTAGATGACAGGGGGGGAGTAGATGACAGAGGGGGGAGTAGATGACAGAGGGGGGGAGTAGCTGACAGAGGGAGGATAACAATCCTTGGGGTGTCCTAATCCTGAGAGAGTCCTAATCCTGAGGGTGTCCTGATCCTGGAGGCCCTAGTCCTGGGGGGTCTTAATCCTCAGGGGTCTTAATCCTGGGGGGTGTCTAAAATTTGGGGGGCCGTCATAATCCTGGGGAGGTCCTAATCCTGGGAGTGTCCTAATCTTGGGGTTTCCTAATCCTTAAGGGGTGTTCTAATCCTGGGGGGCCTAATCCTGGTGGTGTCCTAATATTTGGGGTTCTAATCTTGGGGGGTTCCTAATATGGGAGTGTCCTAATCCTATGGGGATATCCTGGGGTGGAGAATATCCTGGGGTGTTCCTAATCCTGGGAGGGTCCTAATCCTGGGGGTCCTATTCCTGGGGGTGTCCTAATCCTGGAGGGCATCTTAATCCAGGGGGTGTCCTAATCCTGGGGTTCCTAATCCTGAGGGGTGCCTAATCCTGGGGGTCCTAATCCTGGAGGGTGTCCTAATCCTGAGGGGTTCCTAATCCTAGGGGGTCCTTATCCTGCAGGGTGTTCTAATCCTTAGGGGGTCCTAATCCTGGGAGGTCCTAAACCAGGGGAGCCCTAATCCTAAATGTGTCCTAATCCTAGGGGTGTCCTAATCCTGAGGGTGTCCTAATCCTGAGGGGGGTCTTAATCCTGGGGATGCCCTAATCCTGGGGAGGATCATAATCCTAAGGGAGTCCTAATCCTGGGGGTCCTTTTCCTGAGGGGGTACTAATCCTGGGGGTACTAATTCTGGGGGGGGTGTCCTAATCCTTGAGGGTGTCCTAATCCTGAGGGTGTCCAAATACTGGAGGGTCCTAACCCTTGGGGTCTTATTCCTGGGGGGTCCTAATCCTGAGGGGGTCTTAGTCCTGGGAGTGTCCTAATCCTGGGGGTCCTAATCCTGGAGGGCATTCTAATCCTGGGAATGTCCTAATCCTGGGGGCTCCTTATCCTGAGGGGGTCTTAATCCTGGGGCTCCTTATCCTGGGGATGTCCTGATCCTGGGGGTCCTAATCCTGAGGGGGTCCTAATCCTGGGGATGTCCTAATCTTGGGGGGTCCTAATCCTGAGGGGATCTTAATCCTGAGGGAGTCTTAATCCTGGGGATGTCCTAATCCTGGGTGGTCCTAATCCTTGAGGGCATCCTAATTCTGGGGGTCCTAATCCTGAGGGGGGTCTTAATCCTGGGGATATCCTAATTCTGGGGGTCCTAATCCTTAGGGTGCCCTAATCCTAAGGGAGTCTTAATCCTGAGGGGGTCTTAATATTGGGGTTGTCCTAATCCTGGGGGTCCTAATCCTGGAGGGCATCCTAATCCTGTGGATGTCCTAATCCTGGAGGTCCTAATCTTGGAGGGCATCCTATTCCTGGGGGGTCCTAATCCGGTGGGGGTCCTAATCCTGGAGGGTTCCAAATCCTAGGAATGTCCTAATCCTTGGGGGTCCTAATCCTGGGGGGCCTTAATCCTGAGGGGAACTTAATCCTGGGGTTCCTAACCATGGGGATTTCCTAATCCTGGGGGGTCCTAATCCTGAGAGGGTCCTAATCCTTAGGGGGTCTTAATCCTGGGAATGTCCTAATTCTGGGGGAGTCCTAATCCTTAGGGGGTCTTAATCCTGGGAATGTCCTAATTCTGGGGGAGTCCTAATCCTAAAGGGGTCTTAATCCTTGGGGGTCCTAATCCTGGAGGGCATCCTAATCCCGGGGGGTCCTAACCCTGAGGGGGTCTTAATCCTGGGTGGTCCTAATCTTAGGGTGTTCTAATCCTGGAGGGCATCCTAATCCTGGGAATGTCCTAATCCTGGGGGTCCTGATCCTGGGAGGTCCTTAACTTGAAGGCCATCCTAAACCTTGGGATGTCCTAATCCTCGGGTGTCCTAATCCTGAGGGGGTCTTAATCCTGTGAGTGTCCTAATCCTTGGGGTCCTAATCCTGAGGGGGTTTTATTCCTTGGGGGTCCTAATCCTTGGGGGTCCTAATACAGGGATATCCTAATCCTGGACGTGTACTAATCCTGGGAGTGTACTAATCCTGGGAGGGTCCTAATCCTAGGGGTGGTCTAATCCTGGAGGGCGTCCTAATCCTGTTGGATCCTAATCCTGGGGCGTGTCCTAATCCTGAGGGGGTCTTAATCCTGGGGTCCTAATCCTGGGGTGTTCCTAATACGGGAGTGTCCTAATCCTATGGGGATATCCTGGGGTGTTCCTAATACGGGAGTGTCCTAATCCTATGGGGATATCCTGGGGTGTTCCTAATCCTGGGAGGGTCCTAATCTTGGGGGTCCTATTCCTGGGGGTGTCCTAATCCTGGAGGGCGTCTTAATCCAGGGAGTGTCCTAATCCTGAGGGGTGCCTAATCCTGGGGGGTCCTTATCCTGGAGGGGGTCCTAATCCTTAGGGGTTCCTAATCCTGGGGGTTCCTAATCCTGGAGGGTGTTCTAATCCTTAGGGGGTCCTAATCCTGGGAGGTCCTAAACCGGGGGAGCCCTAATTCCAAATGTGTCCTAATCCTGAGCAGGTCTTAATCCTGGGGATGCCCTAATCCTGGGGAGGATCATAATCCTAAAGGAGTCCTAATCCTGGGGGTCCTTTTCCTGAGGGGATACTAATCCTGGGGGTCCTAATTCTGGGGGGGGTGTCCTAAACCTGGAGGGTTTCCTAATCCTGAGGGTGTCCAAATACTGGAGGGTCCTAACCCTGGGGGTCTTATTCCTGGGGGGTCCTAATCCTGGGGGGGTCTTAGTCCTGGGAGTGTCCTAATCCTGGGTGGTCCTAATCCTAGGGGTTCTAATCCTGGAGGGAATCCTAATCCTGGGAATGTCCTAATCCTGGGGGTCTTGATTCTGGGAGGTCCTAATCTTGAAGGCCATCCTAATCCTTGGGATGTCCTAATCCTCGGGTGTCCTAATCCTGAGGGGGTCTTAAACTTGGGGGGTCTTAATCCTGGGGGGTCCTAATCCTGCGGGTGTCTTAATCCTGGGGATGTCCTAATTCTGGGGGAGTCCTAATCCTAAAGGGGTCTTTATCCTTGGGGGTCCTAATCCTGGAGGGCATCCTAATCCCGGGGGGTCCTAATCCTGAGGGGGTCTTAATCCAGGGTGGTCCTAATCCTAGCTGGTCCTAGTCCTGGAGGGCATCCTAATTCTGGGAATGTCCTAATCCTGGGGGTCCTGATCCTGAGAGGTCCTAATCTTGAAGGTATCCTAATCCTTGGGATGTCCTAATCCTGAGGGGGTCTTAATCTTGGGGATGTCCTAATCCTGAGGGTCTTAATCCTGAGGGGGTCATAATCCTGATGGGGTCCAAATCCCGGGGATGTCCTAATTCTGGGGGTCTTAATCCTGAGAGGGTCTTAATCCTGGGGGTCCTAATCCTGAGGGGTCCTAATCCTGGGGATGTCCTAATCCTGAAGGGGTCTTAATCTTGAGGGGGTCCTAATCCTGGAGATGTCCTAATTCTGGGGGGTCCTGATCCTGAGGGGGCCTCTTTCCTCTCCCCCAAGTGTTTTGCTCTCTCTCCTCCCTCTTACCCTGTCGGGGTCTATCACTATTTGAGCATGGGCTGTTCAGGGGGATCCCTGCAGGAACAGAGCGCTCTCCCGCAGGGACTCAAGTCCAACACCGGCAGAGGAGGGAGGCGGGATAAAGAGAAGCCATGCACGTAAGTTGCTGCCCGGATATCACCTCCATCCACCTCTTCCCCGAGGACAGGCAGCATGTCACCCATAGAAGAACAGGTCCTGTATGGAGGAGGTACAGGTGGGGAAAGATGTTGAGGGTATAGAGGGGAACAGGTGTCCAGAAATGGGAGGGACAGGCACTCAGGAGGAATGGGGAGGTGATCTGAGGGGTGAAGGTGCAGGAATTGGGGTGACCTGAGGGGTGAAGGTGCAGGAATTGGGGTGACCTGAGGGGTGAAGGTGCAGGAATTGGGGTGGTCTGAGGGGTGAAGGTGCAGGAATTGGGGTGATCTGAGGATGAAGGTGCAGGAATTGGTGTGATCTGAGGGGTGAAGATGCAGGAATTAGGGTGATCTGAGGGATGAAGGTGCGGGAATTGGGGTGATCTGAGGGGTGAAGGTGCAGGAATTGGGGTGATCTGAGGGGTGAAGGTGCAGAAATTGGGGTGATCTGAGGGGTGAAGGTACAGGAATTGGGGTGATCTCAGGAGTGAAGGTACAGGAATTGGGGTGATCTGAGGGGTGAAGGTGCAGGAATTGGGGTGATCTGAAGGGTGAAGGTGCAGGAATTGGGGTGATCTGAAGATGAAGGTGCGGCAATTGGGGTGATCTGAGGATGAAGGTGCAGGAATTGGGGTGATCTGAGGGGTGAAGGTGCAGGAATTGGGGTGATCTGAGGGGTGAAGGTGCAAGAATTGGGGTGATCTGAGGGGTGAAGGTGCAGGAATTGGGGTGATCTGAGGGGTGAAGGTGCAGGAATTGGGGTGATCTGAGGGGTGAAGGTGCAGGAATTGGGGTGATCTGAGGTGTGACGGTGCAGGAATTGGGGTGATCTGAGGGATGAAGGTGCATGAATTGGGGTGATCTGAGAGGTGAAGGTGCAGGAATTGGGGTGATCTGAGGATGAAGGTGCAGGAATTGGGGTGATCTGAGGATGAAGGTGCAGGAATTGGGGTGATCTGAGGTGTGAAGGTGCAGGAATTGAGGTGATCTGAGGATGAAGGTGCAGGAATTGGGGTGATCTGAGGATGAAGGTGCAAGAATTGGGGTGATCTGAGGATGAAGGTGCAGGAATTGGGGTGATCTGAGGGGTGAAGGTGCAGGAATTGGGGTGATCTGAGGGGTGAAGGTGCAGGAATTGGGGTGATCTGAGGGGTGAAGGTGCAGGAATTGGGGTGATCTGAGGTGTGAAGGTGCAGGAATTGGGGTGATCTGAGGATGAAGGTGCAGGAATTGGGGTGATCTGAGGTGTGAAGGTGCAGGAATTGGGGTGATCTGAGGATGAAGGTGCAGGAATTGGGGTGATCTGAGGGTTGAACGTGCAGGAATTGGGGTGATCTGAGGTGTGAAGGTGCAGGAATTGGGGTGATCTGAGGTGTGAAGGTGCAGGAATTGGGGTGATCTGAGGTGTGAAGGTGCAGGAATTGGGGTGATCTGAGGTGTGAAGGTGCAGGAATTGGGGTGATCTGAGGATGAAGGTGCAGGAATTGGGGTGATCTGAGGGGTGAAGGTGCAGGAATTGGGGTGATCTGAGGGGTGAAGGTGCAGGAATCGGGGTGATCTGAGGGGTAAAGGTGCAGGAATTGGGGTGATCTGAGGGGTGAAGGTGCAGGAATTGGGGTGATCTGAGGTGTGAAGGTGCAGGAATTGGGGTGATCTGACGATGAAGGTGCAGGAATTGGGGTGATCTGAGGTGTGAAGTTGCAGGAATTAGGGTGATCTGGGGATGAAGGTGCAGGAATTGGGGTGATCTGAGGGGTGGAGGTGCAGGAATTGGGGTGATCTGAGGGATGAAGGTGCAGGAATTGGGGTGATCTGAGGATGAAGGTGCAGGAATTGGGGTGATCTGAGGGGTGAAGGTGCAGGAATTGGGGTGATCTGAGGGATGAAGGTGCAGGAATTGGGGTGAACTGAGGATGAAGGTGCAGGAATTGGGGTGATCTGAGGGGTGAAGGTGCAGGAATTGGGGTGATCTGAGGGATGAAGGTGCAGGAATTGGGGTGATCTGAGGGGTGAAGGTGCAGGAATTGGGGTGATCTGGGGGGTGAAGGTGCAGGAATTGGGGTGAACTGAGGATGAAGGTGCAGGAATTGGGGTGATCTGAGGGGTGAAGGTGCAGGAATTGGGGTGATCTGAGGGGTGAAGGTGCAGGAATTGGGGTGATCTGGGGGGTGAGGGTGCAGGAATTGGGGTGATCTGAGGATGAAGGGGGAGGTGAAATAGATCAGACCAATCGTCTGTTGAGTATTAGGCCTGAATAACTTTATGCACATGTAGCACTGACCCCCGAAGGAGCTTCTGGTTATTTCTGGGGTTACCGTTACCTTCCGTTCTCCTTGTGACACGTCTAGGGGGTGTCCCGTGGTCGGTGTCCCGTGGTCGGTGTCTCGTGGTCGGTGTCTCGTGGTCGGTGTCCCGTGGTCGGTGTCTCGTGGTCGGTGTCCCGTGGTCGGTGTCTCGTGGTCGGTGTCTCGTGGTCGGTGTCTTGTGGTAGGTGTCCCGTGGTCGGTGTCCCGTGGTCGGTGTCCCGTGGTCGGTGTCTCGTGGTCGGTGTCTCGTGGTCGGTGTCCCGTGGTCGGTGTCTCGTGGTCGGTGTCTCGTGGTCGGTGTCCCGTGGTCGGTGTCCCGTGGTCGGTGTCCCGTGGTCGGTGTCTCGTGGTCGGTGTCTCGTGGTCGGTGTCCCGTGGTCGGTGTCTCGTGGTCGGTGGCCCAGTAACTTCAGACTGACAATAGATCCAGTTGAATGGATTTTAATTGCAAAGCTCAGACATTGAAGAGTCTATAACTTGGGATCAGAGGGCTGGGAAGGAATTCAGGGTCTCTTAGGGCCGGTTCACACAGGGGGCGATGCGAGGCGACACCGACTTGGCTCGCCGCGACCTGCCGCGACCTCAGCGGTGACTTGCAAATGACTTCTGTATAGAAGTCAATGCAAGTCGCCCCGAAGTCGCCCAAAAGTAGTACAGGAACCTTTTTTCTGAGTCGGAGCGACTCGAGTCGCTCCTCTCAGAACGGTTCCATTGTACAGAACGGGGGCGACTTGTCAGGTCGCGGCACGGCAAGTCGTGTCGCCTCGTGTCGCCCCCTGTGTGAACCGGCCCTTAGTGTCAAAGTCTATAAACATTGAAGAACTTGATTACTTTGACTGCATCCAGAGAACAGCCAATCACAGCTGGATGATCACTCAGGTTGGACAGTCCGTCTCTCACAAGGTCTCGCAGCCAACAAGGTGCTTCCTCAGGAACAAAGTCTTTATCACAGACGTTGTTGTAGAACATGGAGGACACTAATCTGTAGAACTCTTGTAGGATTCCTGGATCTCTCAGCCCACTTGGTGATATCCACAAGACCGGATTCTCTCGGTATCTTCAGCCCTTCCAGGTTCTTGCTCAGAAAACCAACCCGTACGTGGTGTTCTTCTGAAGAGTCCTCCCCTGGAATGCTTGAAGTACAATATCTCCCGAACCGGAGACGGCACCCAACCACCTTGGAATCCTCCTTTAGTTTCCATGCCTTGGCCTAGTCAGCCTCGAGACATTAAAGTCGGGTGGATCCGCACCCCAGGCCATAGCCTTCCAGGGGGCTGGTCAGGAGGACCAGGACCATGTAATCAGCACAGTATACTGGTCCGGAACCCCCGAACCACATGACGTCCGTGTCTTATATACCCTCCCCCAGAGGGCACAGCGAGAGCGCCACTCCCACTGACCTGACTCTGAAAGAGAGTAACTTAAGCGCCTGACCAGACCCTAGTTCCACGCCTGCCACCAAAGACAGCGCCCCCTGTAGCCAGGCTGAACATCTCACAGCCCAGTCAGACTAATGCAGAGGTCCATTTTAGACAAATAAAACCCAAACCAAACTGCAGTTTAGGTAAAGTTTAACCTTAAAATAAAACGCACAGCGCGTGCTCTTCATAACGAAATACCACACTGAGCCTCTGTTCAGATACGTGATAGATCTTTCTTCTTCCTGGTTACAGTTATATAGGTGGGCAGCTAGTTCTGTGAAGGAACGAATCATTAGTATATACTTGTAGCTTCTTGATTGGTCATGTCCATATAAGGTGACTTCCTTCAAGACCTTGGGTGTAGTCCTGTTTGGGTGTAGTCCTGTTTGGGTGTAGTCCTGTTTGGGTGTAGTCCTGTTTGGGTGTAGTCCTGTTGGGGTGTAGACCTGTTTGGGTGTAGTCCTGTTTGGGTGTAGACCTGTTGGGGTGTGGTCCTGTTTGGGTGTAGTCCTGTTGAGGTGTAGTCCTGTTTGGGTGTAGTCCTGTTTGGGTGTAGTCCTGTTGGGGTGTAGTCCTGTTTGGGTGTAGTCCTGTTTGGGTGTAGTCCTGTTTGGATGTAGTCCTGTTTGGATGTAGTCCTGTTGGGGTGTAGTCCTGTTTGGGTGTAGTCCTGTTGGGGTGTAGTCCTGTTTGGGTGTAGACTTGGGCGAAGACGCCATCCTAGATTCACATTCCTTTCACGCGATGGGAGGGGGGTGCGACTGGCAGCTTCTTCCAGCATGCCCCGGGACTGTGATGTCATAAGGAGCGGGGTCACCGAGTGACATCACCGAACGACCACGCCCATGCCTATATAAGTCATTGCGCACTGTGTCTGCAGCATTACAGTGGGAGAGATTGTGACGTGTCAACATTGGAAGAACAGAAGAAGAAGAAGAAGACGAAGACAACGAAGAAGAAGGAGAAAGCCGGGCCAGCAATAGCAAAAGAGCAGAAGATAGCAGAGGAGCCCGGGAGAAGATTCGGAGAGAGGGAGAAGAGGCCGGAGGGCGAGAGAAGAACCCGAAAAGCGCAGAGAAGTTGGACGAGACCCCCGAAATCGGAAGAAGACCCCTGGAGCTGCCTAATAAACTACTTTAAAAACCTGTCTAGTGTGTTTTTTTTTATTGACACTTTTTCCCCCCAGGTGAATGGGTAGGGGTACAATGTACCCCATACTTATTCACATAGGGTGGGGGGGCTGGGATCTGTGGGCCCCCCTTATTAAAGCGGCGAGATTGACTTACTTTTCTAGTCCCGACGTAACTTATCACGTTGAAAATGAACAGACTATAGTCCGTGTGTGTGGGAAAGTCCGTTCATTTGGAAGTCCGTCGGAACTCCTTCGGGAAGACCGGCGGACCTAGTCTGCCGGAAAGTCCGGTCATGTGTGGGGAAGTCCGTTCGTTCGGAAAGTCCGTAGGAACTCAGCCGAAATTCCAGTGGGAAATCCATCAGACCTAGTCTGCCGGAAAGTCCGGTCATGTGAATGAATGAATGAATGAAATACTTATATAGCGCGCAATGCGAACTGAATCGCCTCTAGGCGCTGTGGCGAGCTTTGATCATCTGCTAAAAGAGGAAGGTCTTGAGTTTTTTCCTAAAAGCCAGGTGATTTTCTTCCAGGCGGATGTTGATTGGTAGAGCATTCCATAGCAGAGGCCCTTGGACAGCGAATCTCCGATCACCCTTGGATTTATACCGGGCTTTGGGCACGAGGAGGAGGTTTTTGTTGGCTGATCGAAGACTGCGGTTTGGTGTGTAATGATTTATTTTCTCCATTAGGTATTGCGGAGCTTCTCTATGCACGCATTTGTGGGTGAGGCAAAGGGTCTTGAACGTGATCCGATTTTTTTACGGTTAGCCAATGTAAGCTCCTCGGTGAAGGAGAAATGGATTCCCAGGGTTTTTTTCCTGTTATCAGCCTTGCCGCCGTGTTTTGGATCAGTTGTAATCACACAAGTTGATATTGTGGTAATCCTATGTAAAGCGAGTTTGCGTAGTCCAGTCCTGAATTAATGATTGTTCCAACTACCACTGCTTTGTCATTCCTTGGGATAAAAGGGATGAGTCTGCGAAGCATGCGCAGTAGATGGTGAGATCGACTGACTACAGATCCTATTTGCGCATCCATTGACATTTGTGCGTCTAAAATAACCCCGAGACTCTTGGCTTTGGTCTTTGGGGAGATAGTCTGCCCAAAGACGGTTGGTGGAGACCAGAAGGTTTTGGTTGCGGGCTTATGATTTGGGTGTAAGATAAGAAGCTCTGTCTTTGATTGGTTCAGCTGGAGGGAGTTGGTGGTCATCCAGTCCTCTATTGATTTGAGGCAGTTTTCAAGTTGTTGTTGGTGATCTTTTTTTCCATTGATCCGGAAATAAAGTTGTGTGTCGTCAGCGTAAGAGTGGAAGCAGAGATCTGAGCATCTGATGATTTGAAGGAGTGGGCGAATGTAAATGTTGAAGAGAACGGGTGACAACGGAGAGCCTTGAGGGACTCCGCAGGTGACTGCCCGAGTTTCGGAGAGGAATTTTCCTAGTTTCACTGTCTGTGACCGATTTCCTAGGAAGGACGCGAACCAATGGAGATCTATGTCTTGGACTCCGGCTACTTCTGTGAGGCGGACAAGTAGAGTATTGTGATCTACTGTATCAAACGCTGCACTTAGGTCTAGCAGTACGAGGAGACACGGCTCTCCGTCATCTGCTGCTTCGAGGGCGTCATCCCAAATCTTGAGGAGAGCTGTTTCTGTTCCATGACCTGGGCGGAAGCCTGATTGCAGCGGGTCCAGGAGTTTGTGAGTATCCAGGTGAAGTTGTAGCTGATGTACTACAGCTTTCTCCATGATCTTAGAAATGGTGTTGAGGCTTGTAATCGGCCTACGGTTGTTTGGATCCTGAGGGTCCAGGTTTGATTTCTTGAGTAGAGGTATGACGATGCCTTGTTTGAGGATGCTGGGAACAATCCCTTCGTGGAATGATCGGTTTATGAGGTGGGTTATGGTTGGAGCCACGATGTCGGAGCATTCTTTCAGTAGTTTTGTGGGGATGATGTCAATAGGTGAGGTACTGTCACGCAGTTTATTAATGATGTTTTTTGCGGTGTCTACGGTAATTGGGGATAGTGAAAATTTTGGCGGTTGCGGTATGTTGGTGCGGACATCCTCTTTATGTATTTGCTGGCTGAGGTTGGATGTTTTCTTCTGACAAATTGTTTCCCTGATGGTTTTGACTTCATCGATGAAAAAATCCGACAGTTTGTCACAGTAATCCTGGGATTCGCTTTCTGGGGGTTCTAGGCACACTGGATTCATTGATTGATTAACCAGTTTAAACAGTTCCCGTGGTTGGTTTGCGGCCGTTGAGATTGTATATGAGAAGTGGTCCTTTTTGGCTTTGAAGATTGCTTTCCGATAATTCTCTGTCAGACCTTTGTAGTTAAATAGGTTTTCCTCGGTGGGATTTCTTCTCCATGTTCTTTCCGCTCTTCTGCGTTCTTGCTTTAGTACGGAGAGGGAGCTATTAAACCATCCAGCATTTTTCTTCCTGATGAGAGCCCTGCGTTTTGGTGCTACAGAGTCTGCTGATTGCAGTAATGCCTTGTTCAGGGAGTTGAGTGTTTCCTCCGTAGAGTGGTTTAAGGTTATTGTAGATATTTTTTTGGACAGAGTGGTTTTGAAGGCTTCGGAGTACAGTTTTTTATGCGATCTGGTCCAGTGCGTTGTTACAGGTTTCCGTTTTGCGTTGGTGATGTTGGTAGCGATTTTGAATTTGATGGCGTGGTGATCCGTCCATGGCAGAGTTATGTTGTCGAGTATGTTGACGTCGATGTTCTGTTTGAAAATGAGGTCCAGGGTGTGTCCTGACCCATGCGTGGGAGTCTTTATCAGTTGCTGTAGACCCAGTTCTTCTAGTTGATTGATGCAGGCAGTCGCGATGGGGTCTTTAGGCTCGTTTGCCCAAAGGTTGAAATCTCCGAGTGCCAGGAAATTTTAGAATTTTAGGGTGTGCATTGCAAAGGATTCCGTGAGGGGTGAAAGAAGATTGGACTTTGGTCCCGGTGGTCTGTAGCACAGTAGAATATGAGTGGTGTCATGGGGTGTTGGTTGAAAATGTAGCGTCAGGGTTTCCATAAAAGACACTGGGTTCTGAGCTGATGGTTTAGTGAGATCAAGGTGACCTTTAAAGATCACTGCTAGGCCTCCTCCTTTTTTCCCTATCCGGTGTTCGGTTAGGATCCTGTAGTTTTCCGGCACCAATTCGGTGAGGATGGTGTTGCAGTCAGAGGTTAACCAGCTTTCGGTGATGAAGAGGCAGTCTACATTGTTCTCGATGATGAAGTCGTGTACTTCCAGTCTATGTTTGACTGCAGACCTGGCGTTAATCAAGGCGCAATCTAATTGTAGTGGTCGAGTAGATGTCTTCCTGTGGTTGGGAGCTGCTTGTCGTCCGGTTTTTAATAGTTGTTCTCTTTGAAGTATTTTTTGTATGGAAGATGGCAATGTGGTGTTGATGTTCCTTAGTCTGTGCAGAACTTCAGCTGAGTATTTGAAGTAGCACATGGTTTGTGGATGCTGTTGATGGTACTATGGGCCTAAGATGATGATCCTGATCAGGGTATTGATCCTGAGGTGGGGCTAGGTATCAGACTTGCCGCCGTGCTTGAGGCTATTAGCGCGCAAGTTGATCAGGGGATGCCTATATGGATGCGGAAGGAGTTGTATTCGGTTGCTGGCTGTATTCGGTTGCTGGCTGTTCCAGCTGCCTTTACTTAAGGTTGAGGTCTCCGCTTAGAAAAGAAGTCTGGCTGTGATCTGGAATATTTGTCCTAGGATAGCGTAAAAAATGGAAAGGAGGCCGGAGGTAGGGGTATGCTAACCTATGGTTGTTCCAGAGGAAGGCGAAAAACCCCCTGACAGTAGCAGCCAAACGCACCAGTGGGGCAAAAATTCCTTCCTGACCCCCGTAGGCGGTCGGACGGAGTCCCTGGAACAATCACTGGGGGGGGGGGGGAAGTGGAGGTGCGAGCTTACCTGGCTGCGGTTGTCCCCTTTAAACACTCTGGTTCCGGTGAATCTGGCTTGCTGTCAGCCTGATGTTTCTGGAAAGCTGTCTGGTTGCCCCTTGCAGTGGGATCTTTAAAATGGAGGGGAGGATGGAGGTTAGAGACTCCTGTTTTAACTCCTGTTTTCAACTCCTGGTTATTAACTCTCCACTTAGTTCAAAAAATCCACTTGTGTTCAGAAAATCCACATGCAAGCCACAATCAGGGAGCAAGCTCAAGGGGGAGTTTGCCTTTATACACCTGTGAACAATTAACCCCTCCCCTATTTTGGCAGGAAGAAAGAGGGGAAAAAAAAAAATGCTGTTTAAAAAGTGTCAGAAAAAAAGGTCTTTTAAAAACTGCTAGCAAATGTATCAAATAAAGGAGGGGAGAAAATAAAACACCCCCAAAAACAACACTTGCAAGCAGAAGCAGTCAAGCAGAAGCAGTCAAAGCACAACTCCTGGTTATTAACTCTCCACTTAGTTCAAAAAATCCACTTGTGTTCAGAAAATCCACATGCAAGCCACAATCAGGGAGCAAGCTGATGTGTGGGGAAGTCCGTTCGTTCGCAAAGTCCGTAGGAACTCTGCCGAAATTCCGGCGGGGAAATCCATCAGACTCGGTCGTGTGTACAGGGCATAAGGTTTCTCATCTGTCCCATTAAAAAATATCCTCCTTCTTGGTTCAAGAAGGTCGGGGTGCTATTTTCCACAGTTTTCTGCACTAACTTCTTCAGACAAGGTAAAATGCAACAAACCATCAGAGCGAGGAAGATCAAAATGATGAAAACAGCTATACCTATTTGGGCTAAAATATTCCGTCCATCCAGCTAAAATATTGGTCCCCATGGGTCTGAGATGCCTTCTTCTTCAGCTCTACTAGCTCTTTTTTATGGCCAGGGTGACCTTACCATTTGTTCCGGTGTTGTCAGGGATTTATGTGACTTCTATCATTTTACAAACACCCCCCTTCTCCGCTAAAATCATGTCCAAGGCCGTCCTATTCTGAAATGTCATGTAAGATGTGGGGGCTAATTGGTCAGCAATCCCATGTAGGGCACCTCTGGTGTAATTCACAAACCACTGCTGGTTGTAATATATGTCATTTATCCAGTCTACATTTTTGTTGACAGTGATTATGGGAATCAGAGACTCAAAACCTGCCTTTAATTGGTCTCGGGCTTTAAACTCACCTGGGGACCCCCCTTTGGGACCCCTATGGCATCTATATACACATGTGGGTCAAACCTTCCCTCAGGAGCGTTCCTCTTAGTGATAGCCACCTGTTGGGCCCTCACCAGATTTACCAGGAAGAGGATATACAATGTAGACATCATGGTGCAGTCAATGTCTCGTCCTCCGGGTTTGGGACTTTCTTACAGCGGGAGGCACGGATCCGAGTGTTCTTCCCAGCCAACTTTACAGATGTGCTTGTGGTCAGCAGGACCCGGAAGGGACCGTCATATCTGGGTTCAAGAGAAGGTTTTCTCACAAATTTATTTACCAGCCCCCAATCTCCAGGCAGTAGTTGGTGTGTTCCTGTATCTAATTCAGGATCTGGAATGGAAGAAAACACCTGGGCACGTATTCGGGGTAATTTTCGTGATAATGCGGTTATGTAGTCAACACATCAGACTGCAGTTATAACTGTTGTGGAAAATAACAACCAAGTCTAAAGGCTGAACCAAACAAAATCTCATAAGTGGATAGGTAGTGTTCTCCCCTTGGTGTGTATCTGATGCTGAACAGGGCAATGGGCAGACTGTCCGGCCAGCTCATGCCAGTCTCATGGGCCATTCATTCTTTCTACCTTCCCGCTACTCTGGGGGTGGTAGGGTGTGTGAAACTACCAAGGCGTACTCAAATCATCCACTCTTTGGCATTTGGATGTGGTCAATTTGTATCCGCAGGAAAGGGTACAAGGGCTTTGCCGGGTGTTTTTGTGGCGGCTTCTCTGTGCGTCCCGGGTTACACTTTGCACAAATGGCGCATGGCTTACAGAAGTTGCTAGGCAGTGGAATGATTCCTGGTACTACATAGTATTTGTTGATGAAGGAATTCATAAGAGTCTTTGACAGATGGGCAGCTCCATGTGCCCATTGTACCACAGCCGGGTACATATTCCTGGGCAAGCAAGGTTTCTTGTTGCACTCGAATAGTCCATCCCCTCCGCTTCCAGCTTTCCTTCTCATATGGACTTGCTGCTTCCAGTAGTTCTTTCAGATAAACTCTGTCCACTGGGAGAGTCTGTAAGGCAAGCATAGGGTGGTCTTCTTCTACCACCCTGCTTTCCACTTCCTGTGGACCGCTGGCTGCCTGTTTGGCAGCTGAGTCGGCTAGGTGATTGCCTCTGCCTTCATTCGAGTCCAGTTTGCCGTGTGCTTTTACTTTCAGAATAGCCACTTGGGTTGGGAGAAGCAAGGCGTCCGTCGGGTCTTTGATAGCTGAGCTGTGTTTTACAGGTGTTCCTGCAGCTGTCAGGAATCCTCTGGTCTTCCAGATAACACCAAAATCATGGGCAACGCCAAAAGCTTATCTTAAAGTGGTTGTAAACCCTTACAAACCACTTTGACCTACAGGTAAGCCTAGATTAAGGCCTAGATTAAGGCTTACCTGTAGGTCCAAGAAATATCTCCTAAACCTATACGGTTTAGAAGATATTTACCTGAAGACAGCCACCGATGTCTACAGCGCATGCACCGTAGACAGCGGCGCGCAGGCGCACTGGGTAAGCCACAGATCGCGGCGATATGCCGCGAGTGTCGGCTCCTGTGCCCACGAAGACCCACCAAGAAGATGGACGCTCGGAACTACAGGGGACATCGGTGACTTCGCTGGCTCCTGTGTCAGGTAAGTGACACATAATGGACTGCGATGCGATGCGATGCGATGCATAGTAGTCCATTATGCTTTACCTATGCAGGGAATCAAAGAGGAAGTAACACTCATCAGGGCTTACTTCCTCTTTAAGTCTATATGAATGTTGGCTCTTTTTCCCTCTGCCAGTTTACATGCTGTAGTGAGTTCTTGCAGCTCTGCTTCCTGTGCAGACATCACCGGTGGTAAGGATTCAGCTTGTAGAACCGTGTTTTCAGTGGTGATCGCTTATCCCGTGTGGTATTTGCCTCGTTCATTAGCACACAATTGTTAGGTCTGGATTCTGCAGGGGTATTTCACTCACGGTGAGGAGATGTGTGGTTTCCAGCCACATTCATTCAAAGCAGTCATGGGTTGAGGAGTCAGGACTCGGCGGCTCCTCCGCTATTCCCCCCTCGGGAAGTGGAAAAAGGGTTGAAGGGTTCAGTGTTTGACAATGTAATAGAGTAATGTTGTCCAGTAGAAGGAGGGAGCATTGGCGTCTCAAATGTCTGGCAGTGGACAGAAGTTTCGGCTGGATCTGGTTGAGTATGGCAGCAATATGGGAGCAAGCAGAATGAGGAAATGTCTGAGGACCAAGTCCGAAGTTTTGTCAAGCAAGGCTTGTGCAGCAAAGACATCTCGCAGACACAATGGACCTCCTATTGCCACCGCATCCAGCGGACAGGAATAATATCCTATGGGGCGTAGGCGGTTGCCGTATGATTGGGCGAGTACAGCTGCAGCATGTCCCAGACATTCGCCTACAAAGAGCTTGATTGTTATTTCGTAGTCTGGGAGCCCTAAAGCCGGAGCTGATGAAATGACTTGTTTGAGGGCCTCGAAGTTGGATATTGCCTCTGAGGACATTTGGAAGGGGTCAGACTTCAGGGCATCATAAAGGGGTTGCATCAGTAAGGAAGCTTCCGGAATCCATGCTCTACAATAGGAGATCAGCCAGAGGAAGGCATGAACGGGCTTCTGGCCTTGTGGCAGCGGAATGTTTGAGACTGCTTTCACTCAGTCTCTTGTTAGGTGTCTTATTCCGTGGAACAGACAGTGTCCAAGGAAAGTGGCAGATGTTGAGCACCACTGCAATTTGGGTTTTGAGGCTTTGCAAACCCTGGTTGGCAAGATAGCACAACTGGCTTTCTGAGGTGACTTCAGCAGTGGGTAAGTTATCTGTGCAGAGGAGAAAGTCATCCACATATTGGAGGAGAATCACATCCGGGGGATCCTTTTGCCATGTGTCAAGGACTGTAGCCATAGCTGAAGAAAGTGTTTGGCAAGGTCCACCACTGTGAAGTATGTACCTGTTGGAGGCACCGCCGCAAGCAGAGTGGGAGGGTTAGGCACAATTGCTGTGTCTAAGTCTGTAGCCTCATTAACTGCTCGGAGGTCCTGGACCATTCTGTACTTGTCTGGTTCTCCCTTATGGGCTCTCTTCTTCACAGGGAACAGAGGTGTGTTGCATGAAGATGTACAGGGTATCAGGGCTCCATTTGACACAAGGGCCTTGACATGCTTTGAAATAGCTGCAGATTGGGCTAACTTTAGAGGGTATTGTGGTTTCTGGGACAGAGGAGCTCCAGGTTTCAACTGCACCATGACTGGTGGCACCTTTAATTGTCCTACATCCTCAGCTCCTGTGGTACATAGACAATCTGGAATTCTGTCCATCACATCCGGTGGAATTGTAGTAGTAGGTGATTCTTCTATGGACATTAGCAGAGGGATGGAACACAGTGCAGAAGTGTCCTTAATGTCCAGTGGAGAAGAGACAGTAACAGATCCATCTTTAGAGAAGATAATGAAAGCTTGAAGTCTGGACAGTACATCTTCTCCCAAGAGATTGAGTGGACAGGTGGAAGAGACAACGAATCGAGCCAGAAGGTCTGGGTAGTTTCCAACTTGTAGAGGGCAGGTCAATGGGTTCGTTCTGGGAGTTCCATCTATGCCCACACAGGATATGTCAATATCGGAAAGGTAGGAGTGGTCAGGTAAACCCTCTTCTCTAATCATGCTTCTGGCTGCACCTGTGTCGATTAGGAAAGTGGTTTGATGTCCCTCAATGGGTAGGGTCATCCTTGCTAATGGGCCTTCTGAGTTCTTTGAAGAGGTTGTCATGACAGGGGTTAGTGACACCGGCTTGCCCAATTCCTAGCGTAGGAGATCCAGGTGTTCCGAGGTGGAACGTCAAGGGTTTTGGTCTTGTTGCTGTAGATATTAGTACTATTGCTGAGGATATTGATATTTTGCATTTGGGCTCCCTGGTGGGGAAATTGCCTAGGGTGTCTGGGTGCTTTACAGTCCCTTTTGTAATGTCCAGGATTTCCACAGTTGAAACAGGTTGGTGGTGGCCTTGGTGTGTATGGGGTATTCCCCGCAACCATAAGTGGTGTGGTTTTCTTGGTGGTCTGAGAAGATTCCAGACCCTTTGCTACCAAAAGGAGGGTGTCAAGGGGCAGCACACGGTACTCCGGTCGGGCCATGGGGAGGCCTTTTTGGATTGACTCCTTGAGGCCTGCCACAAAGGCTGAGGACAGCATCTGACTGTGTGCCTTGTTATGGGTGGTGAATCCCAAATCTGGAAAAAACATGTAACAGTCCGGTGTAAGACTTTTCTACTGACTCTGTTTTGTCTTCAGCAACATCTTGGATACTTGTGGCTTGGTCGGCCAGTCTGTCCCTCGCCCATTTGCGCAGCTGCTCACAGAATTCCACACCAGAAGTAAAGGTATTGTCATTGAGAATCCTTGCATCGTGTAGATTTTTCTCCATGATGGGCCAGTAAGCGTCTCAAGCTTTTATTTTACATAAACTGACTAGATCTCTCCATGCTGCTGAGTAGGTTTTTTTTGGATCTGGGCCAACCTACGGTAAAAGGACATGGATTGTTTTTCGAGGTCTGGTCACCAAGGAGGATGCTTGGGATGGAGTGAATGTGACATACATCACAGGTGCATCGGCCACTGGCCTAGGAGCTACTGTCCATGCCCGTGGCATTGGGGTGTGTGGAGGGGGGTTCCAAGTAATCAACTCCTCATCCTGTAAAGAGGATTGGAAAGTGTCCGGTATGGACATGGGGGAATGTTGATATGAATGTAAACTCACATCTGGCCTTGCCATTGCATGGGGAAAGGCCGGAACTCCACCTGTGGCATATGGTCCTACTAAGTGGAGCATGTCGGGACATCAGTTAGGGTCGGTAGGGGAGGCATGTAAAAGGTACCGTCCACCCTTATGGCCTGGTAGATGGAGGTTATAGGGTCTGTAGGCCTTCCTGTGCTCTGACTATGTGTACCAAGTTGGCTGCCGGAAGGGGTCATTGGGAGTCTTCCAGCATCTTGAATGGGTGTACTAAGATGGCCTTCGGAAGAGGTGTGTTGGTGTCAGGGCTGGTCAGCATTTCCTTCTCTGAGCTGTCAGCTAATTGCCAGCTCTCATGTCTCTTCACAGTTTACCAGCTGTTGTGGATCTGCTCATCAGTCCCGCCTACTTAAAGATCTGAAGCTCACTTCAATCCTGCCTTCGCCTTGGTCACATCATAAGAAACCATCTCCTGCTTTCCTGTTTAATGACTGGCTTGCTGATATCCCTTCTGGCTTCTTATCCTGCTTGCTGTTCCTCTACTTGGACCCCTGACTTCTGGCCTGGCTGATTACCCGATCCGGTTACTGGACTCTGGCTATGCTTTGACTATGCTTACTCTATTTACCTTTTTATTTTTATTAATAAACAAGTTTGATTTTACTGTACTTCTGTCTCGGGCTGATTCATGGTTTAGGCAGTTGAGCTGTGGGCAGAAGTACGGGCAGCGACAGGGCGTGTGATGCCAGGCGGGGGGCTCAGTGGAGTGACAGTCATCATAGGGTGGTGTCTTGTTATCGTCAGTCAGCACACATAACGGTTCATTCTTGTCAATGCATTTATGATACCCATCAGTTTCCCCTGCTGCACCTCCTGCTCTATCCATCGTTCCCTGTGGATGGCTTTTGCCACATTTAAAGTAATCAAATCATCCTCATCCTTTTCTTGTCTCACATCCAGCAATCCTCATTAATAATTCTATAACATTCCTTCTGATTTCTCTCCTGAATAATTCCTTTAATATTCTGGAATGCTGAAATAATAAATCAACCAGGTATATATATATATATATATTTATCACTCAAATTTAAACATCACATGTTATACTAGTAATTTCATGGCTGGTCAAGAGTTAACATTTTTACAGACATCCTCTCACCCAGGAATTTGAAGGGAGGGGGTACTTCAACAACAGAGATGGGTCAGGTAATGGTAAGGTGCTAAAAAGTATGTCTTACCGTACTCTGGAGGTGATCAGTCTCCAGCCTGTCCACGTTGGTCCACCTCTGCGTCTTCTCTGTCGGCTGTCCATTGGTTCACAACCCAGGGCCCCATGTTGGGCGCCAGCTGAAGTTGAGTATCTGCCCCCATCCTAATTAGGCCTGAATAACTTTATGCATGCATAACGAAATACCACACTGAGCCTTTGTTCAGATAGGTGATAAATCTTTATTCTTCCTGGTTACAGCGAGTTATATAGGTGGGCGGCTAGTTCTGTGAAGGAATGCATCATTAGTATATACTTGTAGCTTCTTGATTGGTCATGTCCATGTAGCGCCGACTCCCGAAGAGCATGCGCTATATGTTTTGAAAGTTAAGGTTACACCTGAACTGCAGTGTGGTTTGGGTACAATTGTTTCAAATTTGGACCTCAGCATCAGTCTGACTGGACTATAGGATGTATAGGGGCACTGTCTCTTCTGGCAGGCTTGGAACCACGGTCTGGTTGGGTGCTTTAAGGTTACCTTCTCTCAGAGCCCGCCCAGTGGGAGTGTTGCTCTTGCTGTGCTTTCTGGGAGAGGGTACTTAAGATGCGAACGTCACGTGGTTTGGGGTTTTCTGGTCCAGTAGTATGGTCCTGGTCCTCCTGACCAGCCCCCAGGAAAGCTATGGCCTGGGGTGTGGATCCACCCAACTTATTGTCTCGGGGCTGGCTAGCCCGAGGCAAGGAAACTAAAGAAGGATTCCGAGGTGGTCCGGTGCCGTCTCCGGTAGTTGGAGAGGCCCAATAACTTCGTAGCTATCCAGGGGAGGACTCTTCAGAAGAAGGCCACATACGGGTTGGTTTCTTAGCAAGAGCCTGGTGGGGCTGAAGTACCTAAGTTTATATTTGTGTATATTCCAGTCTCATGGGTATCGCCAAGCTGGCTGAAAGATCCAGGTATTGCACAAATGTTCTACAAGTTTTAGTTTCCTGAATGATCTACAACAACGTCTGTGGCAGAGATTTGTTCCTGAGTTAAGCACCTTGTTGGCTGCCAGGCCTTGTGAGAGAGGGACTGTCCAACCTGAGTGACCATCCAGCTATGATTGGCTGTTCTCTGGATTTAGTCAAAGTAAGAGAGTTCTTTATTATTGACTTTGACACTAAGAGTACCTGAACTTTATTCCTAACCCTCTGATCCTATTTTAAGAGACTGTTGTCTATGTTGTTTGCAAATAAAAATCCCTTTATGCGGATCTGTCATCAGTCTCTCAAGTTACGTACTGGGCCATCTACCACGGGAAACCCCTAGACACAAATCGAGGAGAAGAAGGTAACAGTAAGCCCAGTTAAACCAGCAGCTCCTTCGGGGGTTAGTGTTAAATCCATATAAGGTAACTTCCTTCAAGACCTTGGGTGTAGTCCTGTTTGGGTGTAGTCCTGTTTGGGTGTAGTGTTGGGCGAAGGCGCCATCTTAGTTTCACATTCCTTTCACACGATGGGAGGGGGTGTGGCTGGCAGCCATTTTGAGCAAGGAATAAGCAAACAACACTTCTATATGCAAACAAATATAAACTTTGTAATATAAAAGACAGAAATAGAAAATGGCCATTTTATCTGATCCGTCACAACAATGAAGTCACAACACTACAAGCTGGAGCCATTGTGATGGGGTCTTCTCCTGTCTTTGAAGAGTTGGGGTTCTCCTTTATTTAGATTACTCCGACTTCTACAAGAGGTGTAAGGCTCTGTAGTAATTTGGGGAGATCTTGCAGCTGGTGTCCTTGATGATTATAAGGAAGCCAGCTGGTTGTCCATCCTCCGCTTAAGTGAAATTTTGGTTTTAGGTATTCTTATCGTTGACCGTTTTGGTCGAAGTTGATGTTTCGTACACCTGACTTCATTCTTATGTCTCTTTTCCAGGTTGCTGAAACTGGACACAACGGAGACCATGCAGAGCATTAAGTGTGTGGTAGTCGGGGATGGAGCTGTGGGGAAAACTTGTCTTCTCATCTGTTACACAACCAATGCTTTCCCAGAGGAGCACATCCCCACAGTGTTTGACAACTACAGTGCCCAATGTACAGTGGATGGATATACCGTAAACCTGAACTTGTGGGATACAGCTGGCCAAGAAGATTACGACCGACTAAGGACATTGTCTTACCCCCAGACTAATGTCTTCATCATCTGCTTCTCCATTACCAGTCCTTCATCTTATGAGAACATTACGCACAAGTGGTACCCTGAAGTGGACCACCATTGTCCTAAAGTTCCCATTCTCCTGGTGGGCACCAAGAAGGATCTAAGAGACAACCCAGATGTCATCAAAAAGCTAAAAGAGCAGAGCCAGACACCGATCACCCACAAACAAGGGGTCAGCTTGTCCAAGCAAATTCACGCAGTGAAGTACATGGAGTGCTCAGCGCTGAACCAAGATGGCATCAAAGAGGTTTTCTCAGAGTCAGTGAGAGCCGTTCTCAACCCAAATCCAGTAAAAAAGAAGAGTCCGTGCTTCTTACTGTGAAATAAAATGCCTCCAAGATGATGATCTGGTCACTTTGATCTCCGTGTTGATCTCAGATTATGTGACTTTGTCATGAAGAACCACAACCTATGTAGACCTCAAGGACCGAAATTACAGACTCTTCCTTACTGTTCCTTATGTAAAATGTTCATTAGACCAAAGAAACTTAATATTTCAGATAGCACCAAACGGTTTTGTCTGTTCCAATGTTGGTCATGAAATTTCGCACCTCATAACATTCATGGAATATAAGAAGACGTCTCGTGTTTTGTGTGGCACCACCTGAGACTGCTGAGGTTATAGAAAGTACAGAACTATGCAAATTCTTCTTACATTATGAGAAATTTTTATCGCAATACTGCATTTTTACAATTTTTTTTTTTGCAACATAATCGTGTTTTCTTTTTAACTATCATTTTTTGCTTCTTGAAGAAACCAGCAGCCATATTACTATATGTGAAGCTTGAAGACTTGGAAGAACTCTGCTTAGACGCTATTTGCATCTAAACTGGTCATATATTGAAAGTTCAATGCGAAAACAACCTGTGAAAAACTGCTTGCAGTTTAGGGGTCCCTATGGCTTTAACTGGCAAGACTCATGAAGAATTTTAACATCATAATGGCCACAACCTGTACCTGTACATTTTTTATGATTCTTCATAGACCTTCAATGAATCCTCATGAAACTTTCATAAAACCCTCAAGGAATCTTCATGGAACTTTCATAAAACCCTCATGGAATCCTCAGTGACCCTTTAATGAATCCTCATGGAATTTTCATAAATCCCTCAATGAATCCTCGCAGAACTTTCTTAAAACCCTCAATGAATCTTCATGAAATTTTCATAAAACCCTTAAGAAATCCTTATGAAACTTTAATAAAACCCTCAATGAATCCTTATGGAATGTTCAAGAATCCCTAACCATCATAAAGTATTTGTGGAGCATTCATAAAACCCTCTTGAAATATTTGCGGAACTCTCATGGATCCTTCAGTAAACCCTAATGGAATCATTATGGAGCACTCAAAAAACCCTAATGAAATCCTTGTGGAACCCTCATAAAACCTTCAGCGTACCCTCAAGGAAACTTTGTGGAAGTCTCAAAGAACCCTCATAAAACCCTCATGGAATCCACAGTGAACCTTTAATGAATCCTCATGGAATTTTGATAAATCCCTCAATGAATCCTCACAGAACCTTCTTAAAACCCTCAATGAATCCTCATGAAATTTTTTATAAAACCCTCAAGAAATCCTCATGGAACTTTCATTAAACCCTCAATGAATCCTCATGGAAATTTCATAAATCCCTCAATGAATCCTCATGGAACTTTCATAAATCCCTCAATGAATCCTCATGGAACTTTCATAAATCCCTCAATGAATCCTCATGGAACTTTCATGAAACCATCATGAAGTATTTGTGGAATATTCATAAAACCCTCATGAAATCTTTGAGGAACTTTCATAAAACTCTCATGGATCCTTTATTAAACCCTCATGGAATCATTATGGAGCCCTCAAATAGCCCTAATGAAATCCTTGTGGAACCCTCATAAAACCTTCATCGTACCCTCAAGGAAACTTTGTGGAAGTCTCAAAGAACCCTCATAAAACCCTCATGGATTGTTCATGTTTCTTTGCTTAGTTTGCCAAACCTTTATGTTTTATTTGATATATCAGACCACAGGAATACAGTATGTCTGTTTGTTAAACCTTTTTGAACATAAACATCTCTTTCTGGCTTACAGGCCACTATGTATATTTTTATAGATCTGTGTAAGTGAGGCATTAATAGTATTCATGGATAGATACATGAAGGTGCCCATAGATGTAAGATGTTCTATGGACTGACATAAACATACACAATCTACATTGGTCAAGCATACTGGTTTACCTATCGCAGACATCCCCATGACTGGCTTAGTTCTGGAGAACGAAGGAAACATTCAGGCTTATCCTCAGGGGTGTCTGGACAGATTGGGGAAGTCCATAGACATACAGTCCTTCCCTGATATGACCGATGACAAGACTGGTCCACAATTGTCTTATATCTATGGGCACATTAAAAGTGTTGAGGAGAGGATTAGAATAAAAGAAGTATGGAAGGAAGGTGTTATAGCAGAAGATGAAAGAAGTCTGATATTTTATCTACTCAGCCATCAGCATCTAACTCAGGGTTCCATGGTTTGTGTATTGTCCGAATTCAGATCGCTATGTTCCTGTTATACGCCTCGTAGCCGCTGTTTTCGCTATCACTATTTCTGAATAAAGAATATTAATATATCGTTGTGTGTCTGATCATGTCACACCAAATAAAGAACGTTCATTTTATAGAAGGGAGGTTGGATTATAAGTACGAACCCTGAACCCCAGGCAAACAAATCCAATTCTATTGATGAAGTATTTATTAATTGGTGATCAGTCTGAAGACTGTGCCGGTATCTGGAGCCATAATTGGTGATCAGTCTGATGACTGTGCCGGTATCTGGAGCCATAATTGGTGATCAGTCTGATGACTGTGCCGGTATCTGGAGCCATATTCGGTGATCAGTCTGAAGACTGTGCCGGTATCTGGAGCCATAATTGGTGATCAGTCTGATGACTGTGCCGGTATCTGGAGCCATATTCGGTGATCGGTCTGATGACTGTGCCGGTATCTGGAGCCATAATTGGTGATCAGTCTGATGACTGTGCCGGTATCTGGAGCCATAATTGGTGATCGGTCTGATGACTGTGCCAGTATTTGGAGTAGGGATGAGCTTTCTGTTTGGGTTGAACATGAGTTCAGCTTGAACATTGGCTGTTCGCCGTTCACCGAAAGCTGAACATTATGGGCCATTCATGGCAAATTCAAGCAGTGTGTAACAGCCCATGATGCATTGCTGTATGATGATTGGCCAGAGCATGCACCATGACCTGCATGCTATGGCCAATCCCAGCACCCTCAGCTAAGAGAGCCATAATTAGCCAAAGGCAGGGTGCCTTTCACCAATCATGGCTCAGGGGGACTAAGTCCATGCCCACACTATATAAGGCTGAGTGCACGTCGGCCCCATGTAGTGTGTTAGCGTGGACGTAGAGAGAGTCTCATTTAGATTGAGCAGACAGGCAGATTATTCAGTTAGCTGCAGTGTATTTAATAGTCCATTCCTGGTGTACTGTTTATACTATACTTCTGGCAGGCAAGTGATTCCTTTAGCTGCAGTGTATTTAATATATATATATATATATTTATCCACTGCATACAGTTTAGCTAGATCTCACTGCAGTCTGTTCCTGGTGTACTGTTTCTACTATACTTTGGGCAGGCAGGTGATTGAGTGAGCTGCAGTGTATTTAATATATATATATATATATATATATATACAGCCCTCAAATTTTCCACTCTCAGAAAATGAAGGCTTGCGAGCTGGGCTGCCTTGCAGGATAGCACACTGTTACCAGTGCTTACATTATAATTGTCTCCGCTCTGCTCAACACAGCCCTGCCTCCTCCTGACCTGCGCCTGTGATAGACAGAGCACCAGTCCAATGTTGTGATGCGTTCTATCTATCGCAGGCATGGGGTCAGGAGGAGGTGGGGCTGTGTTGAGCAGAGCGGAGACAATTATAATGTAAGTTCCGGTAACAGCGTGCTATCCCGCGGCTCTCCTCTTCGTCCAGCCATGCATTCCTCTGCCCAGAGGAGGCTGCAATGGGCACAGTATGGCTGCGATGAGCACAGTGTGGCTGCAATGGCCACAGTGTGCCTGCAATGGGCACAGTAAGGCTGCAACAGGCACAGTGTGGCTGCAATGGCCACAGTGTAGCTGCAATAGTGGGAAAAGTGAGGCTGCAATGGTGGGCATGGGTGAGGCTGCATTGAGGGGCACAGGGGAGGCTGCACTGATAAAGTTGTTGTTAATATTTATGTTTATAATATTTTTGTAACTTATTTTTGCATAAAACATTTAAGTGTCATTTCATGAGATAATTTATGAGGGCGTGTCTAGGGGCAGAATTAGGGGCGGGCAGGGTAGGGATTGAGTAGGGCACTGGTGGTGAGTAACCTTTGAGGCCTGGCTAGTAGCTCAGGACTTGAAATTGTGAGCCCTGTATATATATATATATTTATGGTGTGGAGCCCTCTGACCGATACGGTTAAGGATGACAAACAAGGTTAACATAAACTCGCTTACTTGAAATGGACCTGAAAGTGTGCCCTGGTCTGACGTACGGTATACCAAAATAAGGGGGCATACCTTAGATAGAAAGTGGGTGATAAATGAAATGAATATGAATGGAGTGAAATGAGTACTCTCATGAGGAGTATGATGCTTGAGAAATGCCCTGAAAAAGGGGATGGGTGGGTGGGTATCGCGCACCGGAACCGACGAGGAAGACAGGCGAACGGGCTGGTTATATACTCCACCGGGCTCCTCCCATAATTTCAGGCCACCATACTGGCCTTTCTATTTATGGTGTGGAGCCCTCTGACCGATACGGTTAAGGATGACAAACAAGGTTAACATAAACTCGCTTACTTGAAATGGACCTGAAAGTGTGCCCTGGTCTGACGTACGGTATACCAAAATAAGGGGGCAAAAACATTCAGGTAGGGGTTGCATTTTATTGATCCAAGTTTGTTACTGGGTGAGCTCGACAAAGGCCTGGGTCATCTCCGCTTGCGGATTGGGTATGTAGCGGGCGAAACAGGTGGACCTCCATCTGCCCAACTTCTTGATAATGTGAGTAGGACAGAGGTGAAGGATACCCGGGAGTATCCTGACACGTTCCACCGGGCAGCGTTCAGAGGTTTAGTGAGAAATGGCAGAAGAGGACTAACTCCTGGTTGATCAGCCAAAAAGGGTCGACAGGCGCGTGAGAATGGCGACCGGGTACCAGCGGTTGTTGGACTTATAGAGGTGTATGTCCGAACCCGAGCCAAGCTGCTGCGTCTTGGAGACTGCTAAGTGTAAGACGAAATGGTCTTCGTATCGGACCAGGTGGTGCTCGCACAGCATGCGTGCTGTGAGGCTACAACAAGTAAACTCGCTTGGCCGTAAGAAGCCGTAGAAGGCCAGGTGTATGGCTGCTTGTAAATGACACTAATGTGGAGACCGAAAAGGTGAAGTGGCCAGGAAATCTGACATATTTCTAAACGTCTCCTGTGATAGGCAGTCGTTTTGGTGCCGGCCATCGGCTGGCGCTTTCTGGATACCGCGCATAACAGCCCGAACGGCGTGGTAAAAATAGGAAGGGTACGGTAGGGTCCTGGAGGGACGTGAAATGTTGTACACCGGTCAGGTATAGCCGGATCGCATTAAAGGATAACGCCAACTGCGAGTGGCAGTAGGAAATGAAGGCTATGACTTGCTTGACACGGGACGTCTCTGTACTGTGATACGTGATGAAGTTGGTTAAAGGCCCTCCAGGCTGATTGATAGGCCTTGAGGGTATTGCGGGAAAGGGAGTGATCAAATGAGTTGGGTAGCCGCTAGGAGGTGAGGGGCTAATCCAGGGTCAGTTGAGACCAGTCCGGGATAGCTGCTGATGTTGGTCCGGCTCCGGGTACCTGAACGAAAACGACACAAGGTTAAAAGCGGGAGAGGGCGTCCGCTGCCTGATTGAATTTACCGGGGATAAAGGAAGAATGGATGTTGAACTGAAACAACAACAAGAGCTGGACCAGTCGACGTAGGAAGGACATAACCAACAGAGAGGGCGCCTTGGCGCAGCCAGGAATTGCCAGTAACTGGGGAGGCCAGGAAGCTGCGAGCCAGAGGTGGCCAAAAAGCAGCCGCAAGCCCGTGGAGGCCGCTGCGTCGGTCATCACCTGGGGAGAAAGGGAAGACACGGAGGGAATGAACAGGGAGACGTCATTCCCAGACGATAGGAATTCCTCCCGCATAGCAAGGACTGCTATTGCCGCGGGAACCCGGCTGAGGACTTGCTCTGGATCCTGTGAGAGGGACAGTAAGACCAATAGGCGTGACACAAAGGCGCGACCCCTGAGGGATGATGTGCATAGCGACGCTCGACATGCCGTGAAGGGACTGTAGGTGTCTTTTGGATGACTAAACTGGGGAATATGCGAGGATATTATATGTCCGTAAAGATGGCAGTTGTAATGGGCGAGCATTGGCCGATGGCTATGGGCTGATGCCTCTGGACGCCTCGTAGTGGGGATCTTGCTGTATGGGCCGTAACAACAGATGGCTCTCCGAGCATTGTAAGGATAAGAAATGCTGAACGCTGGCTAGAAATAGCCTGGGCGTGCTACAGGAAGAAGCCAGTCGCGTGTGTCAACATGATCCTGGTGCGGACGGAAGTTGAACTCAACTGTCCCAAGGAAGAGACGGACAGACAGGCAACAGTGAGTGGCTTGTAAGAAAAGCCACAGGAGACGAGTGGCCAATTAAGTGCTGCTGAAAATGACGTGTAGCCAGTTAGCGTGCCACTGAGAACGTGCTTGCAACAAATGATTGCAAGAAGTTATGCTAAGTCACGAGCCTTGGCATGACTAAAGGTTGTGTTTGAACGTGTGCTTGCGACAATTGCCCGGGAGTTTGTCACAGGAGATGTGTACGTGGTGACTGTGAGCAATTCGTGTTACCGCATGTGCACTGCGAAGACTGCGGGAGTTGTGCTTGCATGTATGTTTGGACGCGTGCTTGCGATGGTTGCAAGATGTTACCCAGGATGCGTGCTTGCCACGACTGCAAGATGTTATGCTAGGACGCGTGCCTGCAACGATTGCAAGGATTTACAGTGGGCTTCATGGGTAGCCAGGCCGGAAAAGACAGAAGTCCATCCGGTCCAACCACAAATCAAAATAATAAGGTATCACACCACCCGACACCCCGATTCTACGCCCGCAGCTGATCCAGAGGAAGGCAAAAAACCCCAACAGAGCATAGCCCAATTTGCTACAGTAGGGGAAAAAATTCCTTCCTGACCCCTCGAGAGGCAATCGGATTTTCCCTGGATCAACTATGCCTATAAGTATAAGTACCCTGTAATACAACGAACATTTAGGAAGGTATCCAGGCTTTCCCCAAAGCAACCTATTGAGCAGCCAGAAGTGCCTGCCAGCAATGATTGCCATAAGTTGTGCCTGGACATCAGCTTGCAATGATTGCAAGAGGCCTATGCTTGAATGCGTGCTTGCCATGATTGCAAGAGGTCTACGCTCGAATGCGTGCTTGCAATGATCGCTAGAGGTCTATGCTCGAATGCGTGCTTGCAACGATTGAAAGAGGTCTATGCTCGAATGCGTGCTTGCAATGATTGCAAGAGGTTTATGCTCGAATGCGTGCTTGCAACGACTGCAAGAGGTCTATGCTCGAACGCGTGCTTGTAATGAGTGCAAGAGGTCTATGCTCGAATGCGTGCTTGTAATGAGTGCAAGAGGTTTATGCTCGAATGCGTGCTTGCAACGACTGCAAGAGGTCTATGCTCGAATGCGTGCTTGTAATGAGTGCAAGAGGTTTATGCTCGAATGCGTGCTTGTAATGAGTGCAAGAGGTCTATGCTCGAACGCGTGCTTGTAATGAGTGCAAGAGGTTTATGCTCGAATGCGTGCTTGCAACGACTGCAAGAGGTCTATGCTCGAATGCGTGCTTGTAATGAGTGCAAGAGGTCTATGCTCGAACGCGTGCTTGTAATGAGTGCAAGAGGTCTATGCTCGAACGCGTGCTTGTAATGAGTGCAAGAGGTCTATGCTCGAATGCGTGCTTGTAACGAGTGCAAGAGGTCTAGGCTCGAATGCGTGCTTGCAATGAGTGCGAGAGGTCTACAATGATTGCGATTAGTCTATCTCTGGATGCGTGCTTGCAACGATTGCAAGAAGTCTACGCTTGGATGTGTATTTACGACGATTGCACGAAGTCTACGCTTGTATGTGGAGAAAAACAACGAAACACGCCTAAACGAAGCTGTGTTCTTCCCTTTTGAGGCAACTTTATAATGAAATGAGGCCGAGGAGCAAGGCCCCCCTGGTAGGCATCCAAACCTTGAAAAATCAACTGGACCCAAACCGGGGAGCGGCATGTGACAGTGAGATGAGAGAACCTGCCATGACAGAGATCCGGATCGCCATGCCACAACTTGCGACTGAGCACGAAACGGATTCTGGAGCATGTACTGAAATGAGGCCATTCCTGGGGCACGCCGAGACGAATTTGGTACACCGATGTGACTATTCGTACCGGAACGTGATAGGTGAAATGAAATGAAAACCCATGACAAAGACAAGAATCAGAGGACGAGCCCTTGAACCAAACGGATGAATCCTGTCCTTGGAGCATGTACTGAAATGAGGCCATTCCTGGGGCACGCCGGGATGAATTTGGTACACAGATGTGACTATTCGTACCGGAACGTGATAGGTGAAATGAAATGAAACCCATGACAAAGACAAGAATCAGAGGACGAGCCCATGAACCAAACAGATGAATCCTGTCCTTGGAGCATGTACTGAAATGAGGCGTAACAGCTGGGCGCACCGGAACGAATCGGTGCATAAATAAATGCAACAGGATTCGAATCGGAGCGTAATAAGTGACCGAAATGATATGCCATGACAGAGATAAGATTCAACGACTGGACTGATGGTTACAACAAAGAATCCGACTCTGGAGCATGTACTGAAATGAGGCGTAGCAGCTGGGCACACCAGAACAAATCGGTGCATAAAAGAATGCGACAGGATTCGAATTGGAGCGTAATAAGTGACAGAAATGATATCCCATGACAGAGACAGGATTCAACGACTGGACTGTAGGTTACAAAGAATCCGTCTCTGGAGCATGTACCGAAATGAGGCGTAGCAGCTGGGCACACCAAGACGAATCGGTGCATAGAAGAATGCGTCAGGATTCGATTTGGAGCGTAATAAGTGACAGAAATGATATGCCATGACAAAGACAAGAATCAGGGACCGTGCGTGAACCTGCGAGTGACTCAGTCTCTGGAGCATGTACAGAAATGAGGCCGAACCCTGGGGCACTTCAAAGCGAATCGGTGCACCAGAGGTGCGACAGGATTCGCGCCGGAGCGCGACTAGTGACAGAAATGATTCGAAACGGAAGAAATGACTGGGACTGAAATGACTTGGAATGAGATGAAATGAAATACATAACATAACTGCATGAATGAAGAGATATATATTCGAACTGGAGCAGACCAAGCAAAACGTGCGGACTGCTTGCCTTGTCGTAACAAGCAGTCGGCTGTGAGTCGAACGATTCGACCGATACTAATAGAAATGCTCGGGCAGTCGAACGGTTTCGAATGCCGTACCTGCGAATGAATCGCCTGACGTGGCGTAATCGAACGTGTCGAAAGGTGATAACGACTACATCAAAAGTAGAAAACAGTGACATGCGTACGAGGGCCACAGAAAACATTCGATATGAAAGCAGCGAGCGGCTCGTGAGCACAGGGAATGTTGACGGTACATCGAAATACATGAATTGAAAAAGGGGGTGCCGAAGCCCTACCTGCGACAGCCAGCCCGACGTGCAACGACAAATTCGATGGGTACGACGACACTCCGACGGCGAAACCGACGGACGCTGATGAACGAGAAGACGAGTTGTCAAGACGGGGGCGAAAAATGCGGGAACTGACGAACAGGCTCACTGCGTCTGGTCTGGATAGTCGGCCCTTGATACCTGACGTATCAGGTATCGCGCACCGGAACCGACGAGGAAGACAGGCGAACGGGCTGGTTATATACTCCACCGGGCTCCTCCCATAATTTCAGGCCACCATACTGGCCTTTCTATATATATATATATATATATATATATATCCACTGTATCCAGTTTAGCTAGATCTGACTTCAGTCCATTCCTGGTGTACTGGTTCTAATATACTTCAAGCAGGCAGGGGATTCAGTGAGCTGTAGTGCATAAAATATATATACAGTCTTCTACATATATATCCACTGCATTCCAATCTAGCCAAGCCTATATGTGACTGTAGGCTATTCCTGGTGTACATTTTCAAATATACTTTCAGGCCGGCAGGTGATTCAGTGAGCTGCAGTGCATAAAATAAATATACAGTCTCCTACGTATATATCCACTGCATTCTAGTCTAGCCAAGCCTATTTCTGACTGCAGGCTATTCCTGGTATACATTTTCAAATACACTTTCAGGCAGACAGGCAGGCAGGAGATTCAGTGATCTGCAGTGCATAAAATATATATAGTTTTCTACATATATATATATATCCACTGCATTCTAGTCTAGCCAAGCCTATGTCTGACTGCAAGCCATTCCTGGCGTACGTTTTCAAATATACATTCAGGCATGCAGGTGATTTGGTTAGCTGCAGGTGTATTTAATATATATATATATATATATATATATATATATATATATATATATATATATATATATATATATATATATATATATATATCCACTGCATACAGTTTAGCTATATCTCACTGCAGGCCATTCCTGGTGTACTGTTTCTATTATACTTCAGGCGGGGTACACAGTACTGTGGACCCCTAGCGTAGTTGCTCCTACTTCTCTGGTGGTGTACACGGTACACAATACAGTGTAGTGTGGTGTTTCAAAACAAAATCCCATCATGTCCGGAAAGCCACCAAGGAGAGGCAGACGCTCACAGACCACTAAAAGAGGGCAAGCAGGCTCTGTGTCTACATTCCACAGTGCTGGTCATGGATATGGTGCATCTTCTGTAAGTGGCTGTGGGGCACGCTTGCCCTTTTTTTTTTTCTGCTGCTGGGACAGGGGCAGCAAAATTGGGCCTTTGGTGGTGGTGCCACAACACTGTAACCCCTCACAGTTACTCTTGTTGGGTGCAGGAACGGGCCCTGCTGTGAAATATTAGATCAGAAAGTGTAACTGCATGCCCCCATTAAACAGGGACAGAAAAATTGGGCCTGAAGCCGCGTACACACGGTCGGAGAATCCGTCGGAATGCGTCTTATCGGACCGTGTCGTCAGATAATCCGACTGTGTGTGGTATGCATCGGACTGATTCCGTCCGAATCTCCGTCCGACCCAATTTTCCAACATGTTGGAAATATTTCCCGACCAACTGGGCCGGTCGGACCTAATCCGATCATGTGTAGAGAATTTTAATCAGACCAAGTGCCACGCATGCTCAGATCAAATTCCTACATCAAAGCTATTGGCTACTAGCCTGAATCTAGTCCCATCGTAACGAAATTACGTCATCACGTTCTGAAAGATCGGATTTTACGACAACTTAGTCCGACTGTGTGTATGCAACAGTTTCGGACACAATCCGTCCGACTAAATCTGACGGACAAAATCCGACGGATTTGGTTGGCAGAATCTCCGACCGTGTGTACAGGGGCTTAGGCAGTGGTGGTGGTGCACTAAACCAAAAATATTGTTGGAAGCTATCATTATCAAGATTGAGGAGGAATAGGATAATCAGTCAGCATAGGCAGTCTTCAAGGGATCCCACATCCATAGAAAAATCAATCAGTTACATTAGCATCAGGTGCTTGATAGCTGCTTCTGATCAAAGACTGATTCATTTTTATGAATGTGAGCCTATCAAGGGAGTCTGTGGACAGGCGCACTCTATGATCCATTACAAACCCTCCAGCAGCACTGAATGTGCATTCAGAAAGAACGCTGGATGCAGGACAGGCCAGTAGATCAATTGCATATTGAGATAGTTCTGGCCAGTGGTCCATCCTTAAGACCCAGTAAACCAGTGGATGCTCTGTTGGAAAGGTCTCCAAGTTTGCTCTTGCCCCTAGATATTCCTAAACAATGTAAAGAAGACGCTGGCGATGGTTGCTTGAACTGATCAGACCTTGGCGGTGAGGACTGAAAAATTGTCTAAAGGCATCGGTCAGCCGGCCACCTTCTCTACTGCTCTTCCTCTGACTGAACAAAGCTGTCATGGTTATGCAGTAATCTTTGCCAACTTACCTCTCCTCAATGTGTTCACCTTTAGAGACCAGCTACTCTCACCTGGCTACTTAAATAATCTCTCCTCAAAGCATGGCTCCACCCCGGCCCCTATCAGGGAACTCTATATTAATCTGTCCACCCCTGCCTGCTTGTGACCCTGACCTAACAGTCTGCTACTGATAGTCACCCTGACCTTTGGCTTATTCCTTTACTATCTCTGTCCTCCTGTAGCCTACTGTGGGCATGAGCTAAGAGACCCTGGGGGTCACGACCTGGAGCCAGTTGCAGTTGCATCCTAACCACTAGAGGCTCTGGTGAACACCTGGGAACTGAAATCCACCCCTTGATGGCTGCTGCTGAGTGTTATCCTCCACATCCATGCTGACACAATCCTCCTCCTCCTCCTCCTCCTCTTCCTGTGTGTTTGGCGGGTCTGCAGGAATAATATCTGGATAAAAGGGGCCTTGAGAGGTAAGGAAATCATACATACATAAGGAAGTCCTACTCTTCCTCTCACTGTTCTGCCTCAAGTGCCCTGTCCATTATTCCATGAAATGTGTGCTCCAACAGGAAGACAATAGAGACAGTATCACTGGTGCATGCATTGCTCACCATCCTTGATTAGTAGCCACTGGCATGGCGTAAAGAAGCCAAGCTCCCCTGAGCCTGTCCTGGTGCCATACTCACATAGGTACTCATTGATGGCCCTCTGCTGCATGTTCAGCCACTACAGCATTGCCAACGTTGACTTCCACCTGGTGGGCATGTCACAAATGAGGCGGTTGGTGGGCAGATTGCATTCCCTTTCAATGTCAGCCAGCCGAGCACTGGCATTGTATGACCATTGGAAATGACTACAGACTTTTCTGGCCTGCCTCAGGAGATTTTGTAAGCCTGGGTACCTGCCCAAGAACCGCCAAATTCAGGACGTGAGCCAAACATGGAACATGGGTCAAGTGTCGGAGGGCAGAGAGAAGGTTGGTGCCATTGTCGCATACAACCATTCCTGGCTGAAGTTGGCGTGGCGTCAACCACTTCTGAGCCTGCCCCTGCAGAGCTGACAGAATCTCTGCCCCAGTGTGGCTCCTGTCCTCTAAGCAGTGGTTTAACCTTAAACTAGATAGAGGGTTATTTACTGTAAGAGTGGCAAGGATGTGGAATTCCCTTCCACAGGCGGTGGTCTCAGCGGGGGGTATCGATAGTTTCAAGAAACTATTAGATAAGCACCTGAATGCCTGCAACAAAAATACAATGTAATACTGTATTTTGCCAACCTCACCTACTATGTAACTATGTAACTCATACACTACATGGCATCTTTTTGCCTGACTGCTTGCGTAGCCCCTTGACTTCTTACAGAGCACCGCTGGTTCAGAGAACAAATCTACAGAAGAGCCCATAGAGGAAGAAGAAGAGGAGGAGGTGGAGGAGAGACCTGTGGCAGAATCACTGCTAGCATTTTGGGGGCATGGTGGTGGAACAAGCTCCAAAAATACTGAACCCTACCCTGTATCCTTCCCAGCTGCGAGCAGAGTTACCCAGTGCACCCAGAAGGAAAAGTAACCTTCCTGCCCATGCCTGCCAGACCATGAGTCTGCGGTAATATACATCTTACTGCTGACCGCCCTGTCCAACAAGACAAAAACATTGCCTTCCACATGGCGGTAGAAAGCTGGAATGGCCTTCCATGAAAAGAAAGGATGTTTTGGAACCTGCAACTGAGGAACAGCACATTCCACAAATTCACGAAAGGGAACAGAGTCTACCAGCTGAAAAGACAGTAGTTGCAGTGCTAGCAATTTGGCCAAGATGGCATTCAAGCTAGCATTCAGAATGTGAGCATGTAGATGGCTGGGACCGAATTTCTTTTTACGGTTTAGCAAGTGGGGTAGGGAAATTTGCCTGTTAAAACCAGATGGCGGTGTACTGCTAGCAGATTGGCTGCAAGTACTTGGGAAACCTATTGCTATACCTTCATTCCTCTCAGTGCAGGTTTTTGAGAGGACTGGAGGTATACCCTGGGAAAATAAGACCTAGCGTGATTGTCGGTGATGGCTGCAATATAAGCCCTACCCCTCAAATAAGCCCTACCCTGTTTCTCCAAAAATAAGCCCTACCCTGAAAATAATATCTACAAGGTCTTTAACTAGGGCTTATTTGGGGGGTAGGGCTTATATTGCAGCCATCACCGACAATAATGCTTGGTCTTATTTTCGGGGAAACAGGGTAGTAGGGTTGGAGATCCCAGATGAGGAGCAAGGAAAAGTCTGATTTTTTCTTTGATGTTCGTCTTTCACGTGCTGTTGCCAACGGACTTGTTGCCTTATGAGTTTATGTGAAATCTACATTAATAACTGTAAAATATTGTAATTATGAATATATTTAATTTAGCTTTTATCTATGTAGGGCGGAACTGTCAGGGCTGGCTTAGCCCTTCCTTCTCTGGACTGGCCGCTCAGCTGTCGGCTAATTGCCAGCTCTCTTCTCTCTCCACAGTTACCAGCTGTTTCCGATGATGCTCGCCTGGCCTGCCTATTTAAAGTCTTCCAGCTCATTTCTCCATTGCCTTCACGTTTGGTCACATCACTAGGAACCATCTCCTGCTGTTGTTTCAAGACTGGCTTGCTGACATCCCTCCTGACTTCCATCCTGCTTGCAGTTGCTCTCCTTGGATCCCTGACGTCTGGACTGGCTGATTACTGGATCTGGTTTATGACCTTTGGACTGGCTGACTACCCGATCTGGTTACTGGACTCTGGCTATGCTTAACTACGCTTTTTCCTATTTACCTTTTTATTTTTATTAATAAACAAGTGTGATTTGATTGTACTTCTGTCTCTGTCTGTTTCATGGTTCCTGACAGGAACATATTACCTTCACAGAAATCTCTGGTAGACCAGACAAGTCGGTGCTTAGGCTTGTGTATACAAACAATGGAATCCAAACCTCATTGTTTTACACATACTCACTTCAAAGGATCCAATGCTGGGATATGCAATGAAGGGAGGTCAACCCGTAATCAATACTTAACTTCCCAGGAAAATTCAAGTTAAGCTCCTGCTCAGAATAGTCACAAGGATTTGCATTAAAGGGGGCAGACTTATGCAAAGTATAGGGGTGGGAGATGTAGCCAGCCCTTAACCAGGAATAGGGAAGCTCACCAATCAGAGCCACGCTATGCCAACCAATGAGGCATCAGCATGTAATGATTTACACAAACAAGATGGGAGGGAAACACACACTTTTATGAGAGAGCAACCATTAGAATGGAACCTTGGTGCAAAGGGTAATTATGGGAAAAGTCTGCATTTTACTTCTAACTAAATATGTTTGCAGATTAATGTTTTCAGGAATATACTCTGTATTCCTTCATGTAATTCTCTTATTTTAACCTAATATTTTCTTCCTTGGTGTAGATTATAGATAGATGGTTGTGTATTAGACTTTCAACTGCTCACCAATAGATATTGTTATTGTGTTAAATCTCAAATATAGTATATGGGAAAAAGACTGCATGGGAGGTCGTCATATGTCTGGTCAAGCATGTGGTGCCCAAGTAGTTGCTGTTGTGGCCACACTTGATACACTTCAGACATAGGTTGCAAACAGCAATAGTGCGATCTGCTGCACGTGTCCAAAAAGGCCCACACCAAGGAACTTTTCAAAATCAGCAGGGGAGTCAGCAGTGCCCTGCACCTGCGGAGCTCTGCGGTGTGATGCAGCAGGGTGGCTGCCCTTAAGCTGCCCCCTAGGGGACATCCTGCCTTGTTGGAGTTGTACCTCCTCTTCTCATCTATCAGGCACCCACATAGAGTCAGTGACCTCATCATCCCCTCCCTCCTCGTCACTGGAGCAAACTTGGCAGTATGCTGCAGCTGGGGGAACATGACTGCCAGTTTCTTGTCCTTCTGTGGCACCCCTTCGCTCTAGGCTCACGTTACTGCCTTCCTCAACCTGGGAACCAACCTCAGAGCCTTCAAATTGCTGCGCATCCTCCAGCAGCATGTATCCGACACTGTGGTCGAATAGTTCGGGAGACTCCTCTGTACATGATGGTAGGGCTAGGGATGGGGTGACTGTTGACATGGAGCTGGTGGAATAGGCAGCTGGTGGCAGCTGCATTGGCAGGCAAACTACTCTGGGCCTGGGTGACAGAGGATGAGGAGGACTTTGTTATCCACTCCACCAACTCTTCTGCATGTTCTGGCTCAATAACACGGCCAGCAGCAGAAAAAAAGGGCAAGTGTGCCCCACGGCCACCGGCAGAGGATGCACTGTGTCCACGACCAGCACTGTTGACTATAGACACAGAGATGGCTTGCCCTCTTTTAGTGGCCTGTGAGTGTCTGCCTCTCCTTGGTGGCCTTCCGGACATGATGGGGATTTTGTTTTGCAACACCGCACTACACTGTATTAGATACTGAGTACACCACCAGAAGTGTATTAGAAACTCTACACCACGGATATAGGCTACACTGCATTGTGTACTGTGTACACCACCAGAAAAGTAGTAACAACTGCACTACGGATGCACTGTATTGTAATTCCAATTCTTGATATAATATTTCACAGCAGTACCCATTCCTGTGCCCCACCAAGAGTAACTGTGAGGGTTTACGGTGTTCTGGTACCACCAACACCTAAGGCCCAATTTTCCACAGAGTGTATATAGTATAGTATATACAGGTGATCCCCTATTTAAAAAAAAACAAAAAAAATAAAAAAACTTACAAACGTCTCCTATTTGCAAATGGAAGGAGACAACAGGAAGTGAGATGAAATCTCCCCCTAGGAAGGGAAATTCTCTCCTGTAAGAGTTGATATGGGAAAAACGTGTCTCCTCTCCACTGATGATTTATCACCAAACCTTGTTTTACTAAAAAAAAACAAATTTTCAAAAAACATTTCTCATTGGGACAGAAAGTGAGGTGAAATCTTCTGAAGAGGTGCGCAGACAGCAAAAAAAAATGTTACAGGGGTGATAACCCTTCCCTATGTTTTCCAAAAAGCTTAAAAATAGATTTTTTGACTGGAGCGACACTTACAAAATGTACCAGTTCAAAATTTCAAACAGATTCTACTTAACACAAAAAACCTACACAGTCCCTGTCTTGTTTGCACCGCCTGTATACTGCTGTTCTGAGTATATAGGGCCTGGGGGCCCCACGCATTTCCTTTTTTTAATATGGGTACGGGGTTCCCCTTAATATCCGTACAAGACCCAAATAGGCTGGTAATGGACTGGGGGGTGGGGGATACACATGTCGTTTGTCTCACTGATTTTCATCCATATTGCCGGGACCAGACATTACATTAAAACCGCAAACAGTTTTAAATGACTTTTATTCCATTAGAAATGTCATTTTGTACAGGGACTGTTCTAAGCACGGGAAACGCACACCACTTCACAGGCATACTATAGACACCCCCCAGGCATGATATTTAAAGGAATATTTCACTTTGTTTCACTTTAAGCATTATTAAAATCACTGCTCCCGAAAAAAATTCCGCTTTTAAAACTTTTTTTTGCATTGATACATGTCCCCTGGGGCAGGACACGGGTCCTCAAATCCTTTTTATGTCAATAACTTGCATATAAGTCTTTAAAATTAGAACTTTGTTTATTCATGTTTGTGTCCCATAGACGGCTTTCGAATTTTCCCCGACCACTGCATATTGCTTGGTGTCTGCAGAACATCCGAACAACCAAAGTTTGGCCCAAACTTATGCTCTGGCCAAACTTTTTGCCCATCCCTACTGGGGGGTGAAGGTGCAGGAATTGGGGTGATCTGAGGGATGAAGGGGCAGGAATTGGGGTAATCTGAGGGGTGAAGGTGCAGGAATTGGGGTGATCTGAGGGGTGAAGGGGCAGGAATTGGGGTGATCTGAGGGGTGAAGGTGCAGGAATTGGGGTGATCTGAGGGGTGAAGGGGCAGAAATTGGGGTAATCTGAGGGGTGAAGGGGCAGGAATTGGGGTGATCTGAGATATGAATGTACAGGAATTGGGGTGATCTGAGGATGAAGATGCAGGAATTGAGGTGATCTAAGGGGTGAAGGTGCAGGAATTGGGGTGATCGATGTGTACGGTGATTGTACGTATCGGTGGTGGCAGCTCTACTTATCTATGGTGTGATAGATTGTCTGAAGTTTCATACAGCTGACTTCATTCTTTTTGTTTCTTTCCCAGGTTTCTGAGATTGGAGACAACGGAGACCATGCAGAGCATTAAGTGTGTGGTAGTCGGGGACGGAGCTGTGGGGAAAACTTGTCTTCTAATGCATTACCAAACCAATACCTTCCCTGAGGAGTTCTACCCCAGGGTGCTTGATGACTACACTGGCCCCATTACAGTGGATGGAAAAACTGTGAGCCTAAACCTGTGGGACACAGAAGGCCAGGAAGAGTATGACCGAATAAGGCCATTTTCTTACCCCCAGACCAATGCCTTCCTCATCTGCTTCTCCATTGCCAGTCCTCCATCTTACCAGAGTGTAAAGCACAACTGGTATCCTGAAGTGCACCACCATTGTCATAACATTCCCATCATCTTAGTGGGCACCAAGAAGGATCTAAGAACCAACACGAATGTCATCCAAAAGTTACAAGAGAAGAACCATTTACCAATCACCCACCAACAAGGGGTCAGCTTGTCCAAGCAAATTCACGCAGTGAAGTACATGGAGTGCTCAGCGCTGAACCAAGAAGACATCCAAGAAGTTTTCTCAGAGTCAGTGAGAGCCGTTCTCAACCCAGTAAAAAAGAAGAGTCCATGTGTCTTACTGTGAAAAGAAGATGCCTCCAAGATGACGATCTGCTCACTGGGACCTCCTCGTGCTGGTCTCAGATCAGAAGACTTTGTCCTGAAGAACCACAACCTACGTAGACCTCAAGGATTTCGGACTCTTCTATGTGTTCCTTATGTAAAATGTCCATTAGACCAAAGAAGCCCCAGATGGAGGTGAATATTTCAGACCTCCAGCAATCTCTCCAATGGTTTTGTCTGTTCCGGTCATATTTCAGACTGTTTAAGGGGTTATAAACCCTAATTGTTTTAAAAAAAATAACAAACATATTATACTTACCTCCACTGTGCCATTTGTTTTGCACAGTGTGGCCCCCAAACCTCATCTTCTGGGGTCCCCTGGCAGCACTCTCGGCTCTTCCTCGCATCGGTAAACCCCTTGGGAGAAGCGCTCTCTCTGGGGGTTACCTTGCGGGCGTGCTCCCGTGTCCAGCATTTGCGTGCATAGACACAGAATGCCGGAAATTGGTTTTGATGGACAACAGCGGGAGCCAAAGGCTGCACTGCTATCAATCTATCCAATCAAGAGCCGAGAACCCCAGGCAGAGAGGTAGAGAGCGTCTCCGCCGAGGGAACGAACGGGCTCAAGTGAGTACAATGGGGGGGCTGCATTAGGGTGAAAGAGCACGAGGGTTTACAACCCCTTTAAGTCTTGTCTGGCCACTCTCGTCAGTGCTCCAAGAAGTCCATTGTTTTTAGAACTGACTCACTGTTTGCAGAGATATTCTCCCCCTTCAACAAGTGCGCCAACATCCTCAAGGGCCCCAACTTAGCCGCCAGAAGACTAACCTTAATGACACAAATGACTTGAGCATATTCATATTTCTGTTTTCAGAAGGCCTAGTTTCCTTACCTCAGGTGTCCTTAGCCCTTATCGGCATTGGTAACATTGTGTTGTTGGCCTATGCTGCTCATTTATTGAGGAGAACTTCCGTTATTATAGTGAAGCCTTACTATAGTATAAGCTATGAGGAAATCCTTGTTGTTATACTCTGCTTGTCTGAACATTACTTGATAATATACTTTGTTACTTTGCCACAATGTCTCAAGTCTCATTTCAGGGTGATCCTAAAGTATTATCACAAATGATTAATGTCCACCTATTGACATGCATACCTGAGGTGTCAGTGGTGCTGGGGAGTTTACCAAGGACAAGAACTGAGGCCCCGACATAACCAGAGGCTCCTGCAGAGCTACACTGACATGCAGCAGAGCCTGATATGCTCCCCCTTGGGTTTCCGGAGATTTTACAGATGCACCACTTCTGGTCCATATTGCCCTCACCGAGAAGTTCACATCCACAGACCGCCTTTGAATTTTTATGCACGGCAAAGGGTCTTCTTTAACACGCTTCATGAATATTATTAGTGCCATCAACCCGGGTGCGATTCCTAGTGACTTGATGAATGGGAGATCCAAAGAAAAGTTGGTTTTGTGCTGGTCTGGGGAGATTCTCCAGTGTCATCCCCACAACTATAGTCCATTATTATTATACAGGATTTATATAGCGCCAACAGTTTACGCAGCACTTTACAATATAAAAAGGAGACAATACAGTTATAATACAATAAAATACAAGATGATTAGGAGGGCCCTGCTCAGAAGAGCTTACAATCTAATAGGGTGGGGCAGGTGGTACAGAAGGTTGTAGCTGTGGGGGATGAGCTGATGGAAGTGGTAGGAGATCAGTTGGAGAGGTGATAGGCTTCCCTGAAGAGATGAGTTTTTAGGGATCGTCTGAAGGTAGAAGAGTAGAGGGATAGCCAGACAGGAGGAGGTAGCAAGTTCCAGAGGATGGGAGAGGCTCTGGAGAAATCCTGGAGACGAGCATTGGAGGAGGAGACAAGAGAGTAGGAGGTCTTGAGAAGAGCGGAGAGGACGGTTTGGGTGATATTTGGAGAGAAGGTTGGTAATGTCGCTCGGGGCAGAGTTGTGAATGGCTTTGTATGTTGTGATTAGTATTTTGCATTTAATTTGCTTGGTGATTGGGATTGATTGGGTGATAGTCAATGTGTCCAGCCATCTAATACTCAGCCTCCCTCTTTGCTGGTTCCTTCCATCTTCCCAAACACTATTTCCTTCTCCAGCGATCTCTCTTCTGACCATCTGACCCGAATAGGACAGTCATAACTTCATCTATTGGGCTTCCAGTGACACAGGGAGTTATTTACTAAAGGAAAATCCACTTTGCACTGCAAGCGCACTTGGAAGTGCATTCGTTGTAGATCCGAGGGGGACATGCAAGGAAAATAAAAAAACAGCATTTTAGCTTGCACATGATTGGATGATAAAATCAGCAGAGCTTCCCCTCATTTCCGATCTACCCCTCAGATTTAGAGCAACTGCAGTTCCAAGTGCACTTGCAGTGCAAAGTGGATTTGCCTTTGTAAAAAACCCCCACAATCAGTTTCACCTCTTCCAAAATCGATCTATTAACTCTACGGGCAATACACGGCTCTCATCAAATCCTTCTCCAGCACCAAAGATGGAATAAGTCGATCTTCTTTCTTTCCTGTTTCCGCAGTGTCTGGCTTTCCAATCCGTGTTTGACACTTGAGAAAATGAGTGTGTAGGTAGGTGGCCTGCTGTGTATGTAGTTTGCACTCGGCTGCTCAGGTCAGGGGGAAAGGGTTCATGTTTCACTGCCTTTTTCCCAGTGTGTGGGTCTAACTGTGGTCCAGCCTCCCTCCCGTGTTCTATAATAGAGAAGAAGTCCGGATCCTGGGGGGGGCTCTGTGGAACACCTGGGGAATCACTTGGGGTACCTACACTAAAGACCTTTAGGGACATGTGGTCTGCACTGGAATGCAGATTTGCCAGAAGAAACCTGGAACATGGACTTCTCTGTTAGAGCGCCACCAAGCTTGGACTTTCCTCTAAGAGACTTCACCTGTGCAGGTAACCCGGGGCAACCACAGTCAGGTTCAGTTAGGGAAAAGACGTTACTGCATGTTATACATGTTCTTCCAAAAGTTCAGTAAAGTTGTTTCTACTGCTCAAGGCCTGGTCTGAAGTTATTCAAGGGTGGCATGTGGGGTCCTGACGTCTCTCTAATCAGGGCCATCATAACAGCTTAATGGGCCCCTGGGTAAAGTAATGCACTGGGGCCCCTACAAGCCTTTCCCAATTTTCGTACCTACTCTTAAGAATTAAAATATAATTCCATTGCCGCTTCACTGTGCCCAACATTGCAGCCTCACTGTGCCCAACATTGCAGCCTCACTGTGCCCAACATTGCAGCCTTACTGTGCCAACATTGCAGCCTCACTGTGCCCAACATTGCAGCCTTACTGTGCCAACATTGCAGCCTCACTGTGCCCAACATTGCAGCCTTACTGTGCCAACATTGCAGCCTCACTGTGCCCAACATTGCAGCCTTACTGTGCCAACATTGCAGCCTCACTGTGCCAACATTGCAGCCTTACTGTGCCAACATTGCAGCCTCGCTGTGCCCCTTGCAGCCTCACTGTGCCCAACATTGCAGCCTCACTGTGCCCAACATTGCAGCCTCACTGTGCCCAACATTGCAGTTTCACTGTCATTGCAGCCTCACCGTGCCCAACATTGCAGTCTCACTGTACCAACATTGCAGCCACATCGTGCCGCCACTGCAGCCTCACTGTGCCCCTTGCAGCCTCACCGTGCCCCTTGCAGCCTCACCGTGCCCCCATTGCAGTCTCACTGTGTCCCCACTGCAGCCTCACTGTGTCCCCATTGCAGCCTCACTGTGCCCCCACTGCAGCCTCACCGTGCCCCATTGCAGCCTCACCGTGCCCCATTGCAGCCTCACTGTGCCCCCATTGCAGCCTCACTGTGCCCCCACTGCAGCCTCACCGTGCCCCATTGCAGCCTCACCGTGCCCCATTGCAGCCTCACTGTGCCCCCATTGCAGCCTCACTGTGTCCCCATTGCAGCCTCACTGTGTCCCCATTGCAGCCTCACTGTGCCCCCATTGCAGCCTCACTGTGTCCCCATTGCAGCCTCACTGTGCCCCCACTGCAGCCTCACCGTGCCCCTTGCAGCCTCACCGTGCCCCATTGCAGCCTCACCGTGCCCCCATTGCAGCCTCACCGTGCCCCCATTGCAGCCTCACCATGCCCCCATTGCAGCCTCACTGTGCCCCCACTGTAGCCTCACCGTGCCCCTTGCAGCCTCACCGTGCCCCATTGCAGCCTCACTGTGCCCTAGGGTTGCCACTTTTTATTCAAGTCAAATCTGAACACATTAGCGGTGCACAGTAAAAATATATTTTTAACATACATTATAGGATTGTAACTGACACCTTTGGGCGCTCCAAAGAGAATATTAATGTGGCGTGCACGGTGTCCCCTCACCCTCCTATAGGGCCCTGTTCTGAGCCCATTCCTGTCTGAATATTGTGTCTGGGTTTCAGGTGGACTGAAACCCGAACAAATGATTCAAAACCCGAACTGTCCTGGTGAATCCCGGACAGGTGGTAACACTACTGTGCCCCTTTCAACCTCACTGTGCCCCCATTGCAGCCTCACTGTGCCCCCAATGCAGCCTCACTGTGCCCCCATTGCAGCCTCACTGTGCCCCCAATGCAGCCTCACTGTGCCCCCAATGCAGCCTCACTGTGCCCCCAATGCAGCCTCACTGTGCCCCCAATGCAGCCTCACTGTGCCCCCAATGCAGCCTCGCCTGGGAGGAGGAAGAGAGAGAACGGCCGGATCAGGACTGGAGGAAGAGGAGTTCCGGGGGGATAACAGAATGGATAGCCGCTGTTACAGCTTACATTGAAATTGCCTCTGCTCTGCTTATCGTCACACATGGCCCGCCATCCTTCTGAACCCGCGCTTGTGATAGACAGAACACATCCCAGCATTGGACCCACATTCTGTCTATCACAGGCGCTGTGCCCAGGTGTGCCTGCTCGGTAAGACAGCCCTGCTTTGATGGGCACAGTGGCAGCTTTTGAGGGGCACAGACAGTGGCTGTGTTTGATGCACAACTTGAACAGTGAACTTACTTGTAGACAGTGCAGTACAAGGTATCAGGGAAGTCATTTGGATCAAGCTCACCATCTCCCTGCGCACAGGCACAGCAGAACGGCACACAAACTCGCCATAAATCGGCGCTCCGGCGCATGCACATCCTTGGCCCTACCGAGCGGCGCGCGCATGTGCGCACAAGCACACACATAACGCAAATTCCCTGACCAGCCTATAAAAGGAGCCTTAGCAGACAGACAAGTTGCTGGTTTGTCTCCTCAGCTCACCTGTGTTCCTCTACTTCCTGTTCCTGTTTACCACTTCCTGTTGTGACCCGGATTGGATGAAGACTACGCTGATTCTCTCCTGACCTGACCCCTGGCTTGTTTAACGCACTTCCTGCTCTTAGCCTTGCTGGCTCCTGGACTGATACCTGTGTTTGACCCTCGGCCTGCCTCTGGATTATCCTCTGAACTTAGCCTTGCTGGCTCCAGGACTGATTACTTGTGATTGACCCTCGGCCTGTTCCTGGACTTTCCTTACCTGTTTTACAGACTTGCTTGCTACTTTCCTTCTGGTCCGGTCCATCCTGCACGAGCCCTCTCCAAGACCTTCACAAAAGTCAGGTATCCCGCTGGAGGCTCGTGCCTCTTGGTGCAACCCACTCCCTGTATCGCCTCCAGGGGTGGTGAGCGCTGAGTCGCAACAGCCACCGCTCTCTGCATCTTGGCCTCGGTGAGTACCTCATTGCTGATACAGTGTGTCACTCACAGCAGCAAGCCAGCGCCAGCTATTAATCAGGGCCATCTTTCTACTCCACTCCCCCTCCACACTGTCTGAAGAACATGGCGGAGGTGGGCGGAGCTTGTTCACTAGCCACTGGGGCAGCCGTGGCATGCTATGAATGCTGGGGTGGCTGACATCTCCGATTGCTAGCCAGACGCCGGGGCGGTAGGCGATTCTAGCAAGTGAGCAACCAGTGCAGGCAGTCAACTTAAGCAACAGATTGCAGCGCTGAGGATCAGCCCTGGATGGGGCCCTCCAGGCAAGTAGGGCCCCCGGGCAGCTGCCCAGCATGCCCAGTGGCAAAAACGGCCCTGTCTGTAATAGCACATTGGGGTCTGCGGATATCTAGTGGAGTCTTAGAGGAGGAGAAGTTGCCATGGGGAACCACAGGAGGAAACAGCAAGCAGTCGTTGGCATGGTACCTGGTTGGGTGGCAGGTCCTCTGGTTGTGAGGTGGTTCAGTGCTTTGACTTCCCCCCTAGCTGTCTGCCTCCACTGGTCACCGGGAGAGGAACTGCATTGTGAAGATCAATTTTTCGATTGAAAAAGCCCATGGCGTGCAAAACACACCCAAAAACTTCCATCCGGTGCCAAAAAAAGTGCCCACACATCAAGAGTGACACGCAAAAACGTGCAACGGGTGTCTGCTGTCCTCCACAAGGAAGGACCTTACCCTGATCCCCCGGGGCGTTAGGCTCCAGACGGGGACTGAGGTACCAATACATGGCCCATCCAGCCGAAGCCGGGCGACCGCCTTTCTCTGGAAGGTCTGCCGAAACAGACCCGCCCAGGTACTAGGGTAGGGGCTCCCCCGAAGGCAGACCCCCCAAAGAGAGGGCGAACCAAGCCAGAAGGCCTATGTCCACCCTCCCCACAAGACGTTCAGGGTTGGCCCGAGGACCGACACCCTACTCGCCACACGTGAAAGTGACAAACATAAAACGTGACAAACCACACAAATAAAATAAATAAAAAGTGGGGAAGGGATGGTGAAGAGGAAGAGTGAAAAAGGTGGCCATTGTGTAAATCTATGGTTTGGTCACTTGGTACGTAAGGCAAGGGGTAAGTGGCACGAATGTATGAAGTCCATGCTAGGTGCTCAGTGGGGCCCCATTCTGTTACTGGGAGTGGGGTAACAGAGGTATGTTGACCGGTGGAGTGGGCTTAGGCCCCGCCCCTCCTAATGCAAAGCATACACCTGTACAAGTGTATAGGAGGAGGGACAACATCTTCTGGAGGAACTCCGCATACAACATTCCACATAAGTGGCTCATCTCTGAGTAGGGGGGCTGCCTTAACCACTTCCCACCCAGGCCAATTCTGACATTTCTCTCCTACATGTAAAAATCATCATTTGTTTGCTAGAAAATGACACAGAACCCCCAAGCATTATATATGGTTTTTTTTTTAGCAAAGACCCGAGAGAATACAATGGCGGTCGTTTCTATCTCGCACGGTATTTGCGCAGCAATTCTTCAAACACTTTTTATTTATTTTTTAAAACAAAACAGTAAAATGAGCCCAATTTTTTTGAATTATGTGAAAGATGAAGTTACGCCGAGTAAATAGATACCTAACATGTCACGCTTCAAAATTCTGCACGCTCGTGGAATGGCGCCAAACATCTGTACCTAAAAATCCCCATAGACGACGTTTTAACATTTTTTACTGGTTACATGTTTTGCGTTACAGAGGAGGTCTAGGGCTAGAATTATTGCTCTCGCTCTGACGATCGTGGCAATACCTCACATGTGTGGTTTAAACACCGTTTTAATATGTGGGCGGGACTTACGTATGCGTTCTTTTTTTATTATTCATTTAACTTTTTTTGTTGTTTGACTCTTTTTTTTCATCACTTTTATTCCTATTACAAGGAATGTAAACATCCCTTGTAATAGGAATATGGCACGATCGGACCTCTTCAGAGTGAGATATGGGGTCAATAAGACCCCCACATGTCACCTCTAGACTGGGAAGCCTGCAATAAAAAATAAAAAAATGATCACGGCTTCCCAGCCAAGTCAGCGCCATTCGTTTGAATGCAGAGGCCGGGCATGACGTCATAAAATCACGCCCAGCCTCCGAACGATCATAGAGACTCCGGCGAACATCTGGTTCTCCAGCAAATCTCTATGGTAAACAACCAGAGCTGGCAGATCCTGTCTCCGATTCACCAATGGAAGCGGTGAGTCGGTAGAAGCACCGGAGGGCGGCGGCAGGGGGGGGGACATCCATTTTCATCACCCGTAAGAAAGATCAAGCGGTGGAACAGCTGCTATGATCACTCTTAAGGTATAGGGAATAACGGGCTGAAAAAGTCATTCAGATATACCCCCACAAAGCCCAGGACGTCATATGACGACCCACGGCCGGGAAGTGGTCAATTTTGTTTCTTCACATAACTGCGGCCCCCCACTTGGTAATGGGCATCCCCCAGGACTGTGACATCATAAGTGGCAGGGTCACCATGTGACATTACCCGGTGACCCCTTATGCCTATATAAGTCGCCCCGCAACGTGTCCCCAACATTTCAGCGGGAGAGAGTGTCGTGTCAACATCGGAACTAGAGAAGAAGGAAGAAGAAAAAGAAGAAGATGGCGGCGACAATGCCGAACGAGAAGACCAGGCCAACACTAGCAAAAGAGCTGGAAGAAAATAGCAGAGGAGCCTGGCAGAAGAACCGGAGAGCAGGAGAAGAGGCCGGAAAGCGCAGAGAAATCGGAAGAAGACCCCTGAAGTCGGAAGAAGACCCCCAGGTGGCGACGATGACGAAGGAGAAAGCCGGGCTCCTCCACTAGCAAAAGAGTGGCAAAAAAGCAGAAGATAGCGAAGGATCCCGGCAAGAAGCTCCCTGAAGTTGGAAGAAGACCCCCGGAGCTGCCTAATAAACTACTTTAAAAACCTGTGTTGTGTGTTTTTTTTATTGACACTCCCCCCCACCGGTGAATGGGTAGGGGTACGATGTACTCCATACTCATTCACATAGGGTGGGGGGGCTGGGATCTGGGGGCCCCCTTATTTAAGGGGGCTTCCGGATTCTGATACCCGCAGACCCCGACAACCAACGGCCAGGGTTGTCGGGAAGAGGCCCTTGTCCTCATTAACATGAGGACAAGGTGCTTTGGGGTGGGGGGGCCGCAGGGCGCCCCTTCCCTAAAGCACCCACCCCCCCATGTTGAGGGCATGCAGCCTGGTATGGTTCAGGAGGGGGAGGGCGCTCGCTCGTCCCCATCCCCTTTCCTGACCGGCCAGGCTGCATGCTCGGATAAGGGTCTGGTATGGGCTTTGGGTGGACCCCCACTCCGTTTTTCGGCGTAGGGGTTACTCTTAAAACCCATACCAGGCGACGGGGCTCGCAAGGTGTCAATCTCGCCGATGAAAGCGGCGACATTGACTTCCTTCGCTAGTCCCGTTGTACCTGAAGTCACGTTCATAATGAACAGACTTTAGTCGGTGTGCGGGCAAGTCCGCTCATTTGGAAAGTCCGGCGGACTAGCACACAGACGGGCGGATTGTCCGCGGGACACTTTTGAGTCAAGTCTTCTTTCAAAGTCCGCCGACTTTTGGGAAGAAAAAATCTGCTGGAGCCCCCACACGGTCGAATTGTCCGCCGGATAGTCCGATCGAGTGTACGCAGCATTATAAGCAACCATTATTCATGAATGAAATAGATTCATTCAGTATGTTACTGGCAGTGGGCCGGTACACTCATCTGGTATCCTTTGGGTTATGACTCTTCCATGCAGAAACGCGTCAGTTTTCTGTGAGTTTTTATCCCTGTGGAAGGGTTCAGAAAAGGAAGATGTGATTGCATCTCTCTGACGTGACTATCGATTTGTATGACTAAACACCGGCTTGTCTGCCCCCCCCCCACCTAATACTGGCTGTCAGATTGCACCCCCCTCCCCCTCCTTCCTTATTTCCTGATCATGCCTGAATCTTTCAGGCTTTGAACAGGTGATTTCACAATGTACGGATGATGTCATCCCACATGGCCCCGCCTTCTTCCTCTTGCATGATAACGACAAAGAGAACATATCCAGTAAATGCTCCTTGATGAGCACATTGGCGGACCCAGCTCAGCCTCACACCCCCTTGTTGTGGCGTCACCCCCAACCCCCAGCCCTGTCTAAGTGCTTCCCTCAGATCAACGCCATGAGAAGGATGGGGGAACACACAGGGCAGGAGGGGAGCTTCTGAGGTAAGAGGATTTATTGGAATACCCTTAGCTGCTCTGCTGACTAGATTTCTTATCTTGAGTCAGGATATAAAGGTGTGTTGTACATAGAGAGCATGGGCTGCTGACATTGTGGGGAGCCCCCTAGTTTTCCCCCCCACACCTCTTATATTTCCTGTCCTTCTCTCTTACCCCCCCCGCCTTCTGGGACCTGTCTCTGCTCTATGCTTTCCTATCTTATGTATACCCATTCCTTTAAATAACATGTCTGGGGGGTGTCCTAATCCTGGGGGGTCCTAATTCTGGGGGGTCCTAATCCTGGGGGCATCATAATCCTAGGAGGTGTCTTATTCCTGGGGTGTCCCAATCCTTTGGGGTCTTAATCCTTGAGGGTGTCCTAATCCTGGGGATGTCCTAATCCTAGGGGTGTCCTAATCCTGGGAGTGTCCTAGGGTGTCCCAATCATTGGGGTGTCCCAATCCTGGGGGTGTTTTAAGCATGGGGGTGTTCTAATCCTGGGGGCATCCTAATCCTTGAGGGGTTTTCTAATCCTGGGGACATCCAAATCCTGGAGATGTCCTAATCCTAGGGGGTCCTAATCCTGGGAAGTGTCCTAATCCCGGGTTTTCCTAATCCTGGGGGGCGTCCAAATCTTGGGGATGTCATTTGATAGGGGGGTCAAATTTCTGGGGGTGTCCTAATCCTAAAGTTGTCCTAATCCTGGGGGTGTCCTAATCCTAGGGTGTCCTAATCGTGGGGGCGTCCCAATCCTGAGGGCGTTCTAATCCTGGGGGCGTCTTAATCTTGCTGGTTTCCTAATCCTGGGGGCATCCAAATCCTGGGGGTGTCTAAATCCTGTGGGTGTCCCAATCCTGGGGGTGTTCTACTCCTAGGGGTTGTCCTAATCCTGGGGCTGTCCTGATCCTAGGGTGTCCTAATCCTGGGGGCGTTCCAATGCTGGGAGTGTTCTAATCCTAGGTGTTGTCCTAATCCTGGGGCTGTCCTAATCTTAGGGTGTCCTAATCCTGGGGGCGTTCCAATCCTGGAGGTGTTCTAATCCTGAGGGCATCCTAATCTTGCTGGTGTCTTAATCCTGGTGGTGTCCTATTCCAGGGGGGTCCTAATCCTGGGGATGTCCTAATCCTAGGGGGTCCTAATCCTGGGTAGTGTCCTAATCCTATGGGGATCCTAATCCTGGGTAGTGTCCTAATCCTATGGGGGTCCTAATCCTGGGGGGCGTCCAAATCCGGGGGGCCTAATCGGAGGGTGTCCTAATCCTAGGGTGTCCTAATCATGGGGGTGTCCCAATCCTGGGGGTGTTCTAATCCTGGAGGCGTCTTAATCTGGCTGGTTTCCTAATCCTGGGGGTTTCTAAATCCTGGGGGTGTTCTACTCCTAGGGTTTGTCCTAATCCTGGGGGTGTCCTAATCCTAGGGTGTCCTAATCCTGGGGGCGATTCAATCCTGTGGGTGTTCTAATCCTAGGGGATGTCCTAATCCTGGGGTGTCCTAATTCTGGGAGCGTTCCAATCCTGGGGGTGTTCTAATCCTGAGAGCATCCTAATATTGCAGATGTCCTAATCCTGGTGGTGTCCTAATCCTGGGGTGTCCTAATCATGGGATTGTCCTAATCCTGGGGTGTCCTAATCCAAGTGGGTCCTAATCCTGGGGATGTCCTAATCCTAGGGGATCCTAATCCTATGGGGGTCCTAATCCTGGGGGGTGTTTTAATCCTAGGGTGTCCAAATCCTGAAGGGCATCCAAATCTTGGAGATGTCCTAATCCTAGGGGGGTCAAATTTCTGGGGGTGTCCTAATCTCAGGGGTGTCCTAATCCTGGGGGTGTCCTAATCGTGGGGGGCGTCCCAATCCTGGGGGCATCTTAATCTTGCTGGTTTCCTAATCCCGGGGGCATCCAAATCCTGCGGGTGTTCTACTCCTAGGAGTTGTCCTAATCCTGGGGGCGTTCCAATCCCGGGGGTGTTCTAATCCTGAGGACATCCTAATCTTGCTGGTGTCATAATCTTGGTGATGTCCTAATCCAGGGGGTTCCTAATCCTGGGGTGTCCTAATCCTGGGGGCGTCCTAATCATGGGATTGTCCTAATCCTGGGGGTGTCCTAATCCTGGGGGTGTCCTAATCATGGGATTGTCCCAATTCTGGGGGTGTCCTAATCCTGGGGGCATCGTAATCCTGGGGGTGTCCTGATCCTGGGGGTGTCCTAATCCTGAGGGCATCTGAATCTTGCTGGTGTCGTAATTCTGGGGGTGTCGTAATTCAGGGGGTGTCCTAATCCTGGGTTGTCCTAATCCTGGGGGTGTCCTAATCCTGGGGGCATCTGAATCTTGCTGGTGTCCTAATCCTGGGGGTGTCCTAATCCTGGGGGTCTCCTAATTCTGAGGGTGTCCTAATCCTGGGGGGGTGTCCTAATCCTTGGTGTGTTAATCCTGGGGGTGTCCTAATTCTAGGGCTGTCCTAATCCTGGGGGTGTCCTAATCCTGGATTTGTCCTAATTCTAGGGGTGTCCTAATGTGAAGTGACTGTAACTGTGAAGGGACATCCCTGTGTTGGCTTATATGCATGGAATTGTCATAAAAAGTGTTTGGGGACCCGGGTCCTGCCCCAGGGGACATTGATCAATGCTTATTGGGGCAGGAGCCGGTTTTAAAGTTTTAAAAACAGAAGTTTGTTTCGGGAGCAGTGATTTTAAAAATGCTTAAAGTTAAACAATAAAAGTGTAATATTCCTTTAAATTTCGTACCTGGGGGTGTGTATAGTATGCCTGTAAAGGGGCGCATGTTTCCCGTGTTTATAACAGTCCAAGTGAAAAATTACATATCTAAAGGAAAAAAAAGTAATTTAAAACTACTCGCGGCTGTAATGTAATGTTGCCCCCCCCCCCCCAGTCCATTACCAGTCCCTTTGGGTCTGGTATGAATATTAAGGGGAACACCGAACCAAAATAAAAACAAAAATTGCGTTGGAGTCCCCCCAAATTCCATACCAGGCCCTTCAGGTCTGGTATGGGTATTAAGGGGAACCCTGCGCCATTTTTTTTTTTTTTAAATATCGTAGGGGTCCCCCTCAAAATCCATACCAGACCTGATTTTAAGGGGAACTCCTTGCCAATTCTTTTTTTTTAAATGGCGTGGGGGGTCCTCCAAAAATCCATACCAGACCCTTATCCGAGCACACAACTTGGCAGGCCGCAGGAAAAGAAGGGGGTGAGAGAGCGCCCCCCCTCAAACCGTACCAGGCCACATGCCCTCAACAGGGGGAGGGTGCTTTAGGGTAGCCCCCCAAAGCACCTTGTCCCCATGTTGATGAGGACAAGGGCCTCATCCCCACAACCCTTGCCTGGTGGTTGTGAGGGTCTGCGGGTGGGGGCCTTATTGGGATCTGGAAGCCCCCTTTAACAAGGGGACCCCTAGATCCCGCCCCCCCGTTTGAAATGGTAACGGGGTACAAATGTACCCCTACCATTTCACAAAAAAAGTGGCAAAATGTTAAAAAAAAAAACACAAGACACACCTTGGGACAAGTCCTTTTATTAAAAAAAAAAAAATGTCCCACGAAGTCCATTCATCTTCTTCTCTCACTCTGCCGACGGACCGAAAAAGAAAAAAAAAAACCTGCGACCGACCCGCCTCCATGGGAGGCACCTGCCGTATGACGCATCCTCGTGGGTGACAGTTCTTATATAACTGAGGGCGGGGTCACATGGTGATGTTCCCGGGTGACCCCGCCCCCCACTGATGCATGGGCACTTCCTTATGGCTTTTCTGGGGTGTCAGAGGGGGCGGGGCCTCCGGGGTACGTCACCGTGTGGCCCCGCCCTCAGTTATAAAAGAACTGTCACCTGCGAGGATGCGTCATACGACGGGTGCCTCCCATAGAGGTGGATCTCTTTTATTTATTTTTTCGGTCTGTCGGCGGAGCGAGAGAAGAAGATGAATGGACTTCCTGGGACATTTTTTATTTTTTAATAAACGACTTGTCCCAAGGTGTGTCTTGATGTTTTTTTTTAACATTTTGACACTTTTTTTGTGAAATGGTAGGGGTACATTTGTACCCGTTACGATTTAATACAGGGGGTGTGAATGGTAGGGGTCCCCTTGTTAAAGTGGGCTTCCAGATTCTGATAAGCCCCCCGCCCGCAGACCCCCACAACCACCGGACAAGGGTTGTGGGGATGAGGCCTTGTCCCCATCAACATGGGGACAAGGTGCTTTGGGGGCTACCTTAATATCCATACCAGACCTGAAGGGCCTGGTATGGGATTTGGGGGGACCACCACGCAATTTTTTTTCAAATTTTGGTTCGGGGTTCCCCTTAATATTCATAACAGACCCAAGGGGTCTGGTAATGGACTGGGGGGGGACCCATGGCATTTTTTTTCAATGATTTTTATCTATATTGCCGAGACCGACAATTCATCAGCCGCGAGTAGATTTAAATGACTTTTTTTCCTTTAGAAATGTCATTTTGCTCTCAGACAGTTCTAAACACGGGAAACATGCGCCCCTTCACAGGCATACTATAGACACCCCCCAGGTACGAAATGTAAAGGAATATTACACTTTTATTGTTTCACTTTAAGCATCATTAAAATCACTGCTCCCGACAAAACAGACGTTTTTAAAACCTTTTTTGCATTGATCCATGTCCCCTGGGGCAGGACCCGGGTCCCCAAAGACGTTTAAGGACAATAACTTGCATATTAGACTTTAAAATTAGCACTTTTGGTTTTTCACGTTCAAGTCCCATAGACTTTAACAGGATTCCGCGGCTTTCGAATTTGCCCCGAACACTGCATAATGTTTGGTATCTGCAGAACATCCGAACAACCAAAGTTTGGCCTGAACTTATGCTCGGGCCGAACCGTTCGCCCATCCCTACTGAGGGGTGAAGGTGCGGGAATTAGGGTGATCTGGGGGTTGAAGGGGCAGGAATTGGGGTGATCTGAGGGGTGAAAGTGCAGGAATTGGGGTGATCTGAGAGGTGAAGGGGCAGGAATTGGGGTGATCTGAGGGGTGAAGGGGCAGGAATTAGGGTGATCTGGGGGGTGAAGGGGCAGGAATTGGGGTGATCTGAGGGGTGAAAGTGCAGGAATTGGGGTGATCTGAGAGGTGAAGGGGCAGGAATTGGGGTGATCTGAGGGGTGAAGGGGCAGGAATTAGGGTGATCTGGGGGGTGAAGGGGCAGGAATTGGGGTGATCTGAGGGGTGAAGGGGCAGGAATTGGGGTGATCTGAGGGGTGAAGGGGCAGGAATTGGGGTGATCTGAGAGGTGAAGGGGCAGGAATTGGGGTGATCTGAGGGGTGAAGGGGCAGGAATTAGGGTGATCTGGGGGGTGAATGGGCAGGAATTGGGGTGATCTGAGGGGTGAAGGGGCAGGAATTGGGGTGATCTGAGGGGTGAAGGGGCAGGAATTGGGGTGATCTGAGAGGTGAAGGGGCAGGAATTGGGGTGATCTGAGGGGTGAAGGGGCAGGAATTAGGGTGATCTGGGGGGTGAATGGGCAGGAATTGGGGTGATCTGAGGGGTGAAGGGGCAGGAATTGGGGTGATCTGAGGGGTGAAGGGGCAGGAATTGGGGTGATCTGAGGGGTGAAGGGGCAGGAATTAGGGTGATCTGGGGGGTGAATGGGCAGGAATTGGGGTGATCTGAGGGGTGAAGGGGCAGGAATTGGGGTGATCTGAGGGGTGAAGGGGCAGGAATTGGGGTGATCTGAGGGGTGAAGATTGTCAGGGCTGGCTTAGCCCTTCATCCTATGGGCTGGCCGCTCAGCTGTTGGCTAATTGCCAGCTCTCTTCTCTTTCCTCAGTTACCAGCTGTTCCCGATGATACTCGTCTGACCTGCCTACTTAAAGCCTTCCTTCTCACTCTTTCCTCTGCCTTCGCGTTGGTCACATCACAAGAAACCATCTCCTGCTGTTTGTTTCAAGACTGGATTGCTGACATCCCTCCTGGCTCCTTATCCTGCTTGCAGTTGCTCTCCTTGGATCCCTGACTTCTGGCCTGGCTGACTACCTGATCTGGTTACTGGACTCTGGCTATGCTTTGACTACGCTTTTCTAGTTACCTTTTTATTTTTATTAATAAACAAGTGAGATTTGATTGTACTTCTGTCTCAGTCTGTTTCATGGTTCCTGATAGGCGAAGGCCATGAATTCAGAAGATACAGTCAATCCACTTGTTGGTAATATTTTTTCCAGATTGGATGAATTGGATCACCGCATGGATCAGTTTTCCTTGGCGTTACAAACGCTCCTGAATCGCACGGCTCACCTGGATTCCTCCACGGTGGCTGCTCCGGTACAACCTGAGTTGCAGGCCATCCCTGCTGCTGCGCCAGTCTCTGTGCAGCACCCGCCTCGAGTATTACCCCTATAAGAGGTATGTCTGGTTCCTCTCCGCTTCCCCAGCAATTTGGGGGGGCGATCCAGTTCAATGCAGAGGGCTTCTCAATCAGGTTGAGATAGACTTCGAAATGCTGCCCCAGGCGTTTCCCACGGACAGAAGCAAAGTAGGTTTGGTGATATCTTTGCTTTCTGAGAGAGCCTTGGCCTGGGCTAACCCTCTATGGGAGACACAAAAACCTGTTGTCTTGAGTTACCCTCAGTTTGTGGCCTCCTTTAAAAGCGTATTTGACGTTCCGCACGCTCCGCTTCTGCTGCCAAGTGCCTCATGTCCATCAGAGTACGAGAACTGTTGCCGATTACGCCATTGAATTCCGTACTCTGGCAGCAGAGGTTGCTTGGAATAATGAGGCCCTCGTGGCTGCTTTTTCTCATGGTCTCTCGGATTCCATCAAGGGAGAGATCGCAGCCCGAGATATACCCACTGAGCTGGAGAGCTTGATCTCGTTTGCCATCCTCATTGACTCCAGACTCAGAGAAAGACTTTCTCTTAAGGAGCGCTTGTGGAAGCCTCCTGTACGTTTTCCTCCGAGCTTCGTAGTCCCACCCATGCCTCCCTCACCTCCCATGCCCCCCTCACCTCCCATGCCTCCCACACCTTCCATGCCTCCCACACCTTCCATGCCTCCCTCACCTCCCATGCCTCCCTCACCTCCCATGCCTCCCTCACCTCCCATCCCTCCCTCACCTTCCATGCCTCCCTCACCTCCCATCCCTCCCTCACCTCCCATGCCCCCCTCACCTCCCATGCCTCCCTCACCTCCCATGCCTCCCTCACCTCCCATGCCTCCCTCACCTAACATGTCTCCCTCACCTCCCATGCCTCCCTCACCTTCCATACCTCCCTCACCTCCCGTGCCTCCCTCACCTCCCGTGCCTCCCTCACCTCCCGTGCCTCCCTCACCTCCCATGCCTCCCTCACCTCCCATGCCTCCCTCACCTCCCATGCCTCCCTCACCTCCCATGCCTCCCTCACCTAACATGTCTCCCTCACCTCCCATGCCTCCCTCACCTCCCATGCCTCCCTCACCTCCCATGCCTCCCTCACCTAACATGTCTCCCTCACCTCCCATGCCTCCCTCACCTCCCGTGCCTCCCTCACCTCCCGTGCCTCCCTCACCTCCCGTGCCTCCCTCACCTCCCATGCCTCCCCCACCTCCCATGCCTCCCTCACCTCCCATGCCTCCTGGTACCGAGTTGCTCAGTGAAGATGAACCCATGCACCTGGGCTTCACGCGTCTCTCTGCGGATGAGAGAGCCTTTAGGAGGAGGGAGAGATTGTCCCTTTATTGTGGCCAGGCAGGTCACTTTTTGAAGTCTTGTCCTACCCGTCCAGGGAACTCCCAAACCTTGAGGTCCTGTCATGTACAGCCCTTAGGTGGCGTTGTTTCGTCCCCAGTTATCCAGAAGGATAAGCCCCTGGTTTCAGTCACCCTTTCTTGGGCTGAGTCGTCCATCGAGATACAGGCTCTAATCGACTCTGGGGCTGCAGGCCTGTTCATTGATGCTGCATTTGTATTGCAGCACTCGATTCCGCTGCAGCTGCGTGACACTCCACTTGCCATTGAGGCTCTTGACGGGAGACCTTTACAGCCTGCCCATGTGACTCATGAGACGGTTCCGTTGTCCATGGCCGTAGGGGCTCTTCAACGTGAGATAATCCAATTCCAAGTTATTTCCTCACCCAGGTTTCCGCTGGTTATTGGTTATCCTTGGTTACAGAGGCACAACTCCTCTTTTGATTGGCTCCGTGCTGAGGTTCTCTCCTGGTCACCACAATGCAGTGAGACATGCTTCCTGAAGGTATCCAAGGTCCTGTGCACCTCTTCACTCCCCTCCCTGCTGGAGGAGTACCGTGATTTTGGCGATGTCTTTGATAAAGGTCAAGCCGGTAGTTTGCCTCCACACCGGTCTTATGATTGTGCAATTGACCGTCAATCTGGTGCCACACCTCCTCGTGGCCGGGTTTACCCTTTGTCGGTCTTGGAGGATAAGGCCATGGAGGAGTATGTTGCTGACACACTTTCTCCAGGTTTCATCCGCAAATCCTCTCCTGCTGGTGCTGGTTTCTTCTTCGTGAAGAAGAAGAGCGGTGAACTGAGACCTTGTATAGATTATAGGGGTCTCAATCGTGTCACGATTAAGAATGCCCACCCGATTCCATTGATTATAGTTATTTGACCGCCTCAAGGGAGAAACGGTTTTCACAAAGCTTGACTTGAGAGGGGCATACAATCTCATGCGCATTAAGGAGGGCGACGAGTGGAAAACTGCATTTAATACCAGAACAGGCCATTATGAATACCTGGTAATGCCTTTTGGCCTTTGTAACGCCCCGGCAGTTTTCCAGGAATTTATTAACGATGTCCTCCGAGATTTGTTGCAGTTGTGTGTGGTGGTTTATCTCCCTGGAGAGCCACCACACAGCTCTCTGTCATGTACTTCAGAAACTAAGAGAGAACAAACTCTATTGTGAACTGGAGAACTGCGAGTTCCATCGTGAACAAGTTACATTCCTGGGCTGCTGGTTTTTCAATGGACCCAGAGAAACTGTCGGCAGTCCTACAGTGGCCTCGACCCGTGGGTTTACATCCTCTGCAGCGTTTCCTGGGTTTTGCCAATTACTATCGGAAGTTTATTCATAACTTCTCGTCTCTGGTCAAGCCTCTGACTGATATGACCAGGAAGGACGGTAACCCACAGAGTTGGTCTCCGGGTTCCATTAAGGCCTTTGAGACTCTCAAGGCTGCCTTTGTTTCTGCTCCTGTGTTGGCACATCCTGATCCTACGTTGCCTTTTATCCTAGAAGTTGATGCTTCTGAGACTGGAGTTGGCGCCCTTCTGTCTCATCGTCCTAACCCTGAGAGCGCTATGCATCCGTGTGGCAACTTTTCCAAGAAATTGTCACCTGCTGAGTGCAATTATGAGATTGGTGACAGAGAGCTGTTGGCGATCATTTTAGCCCTGAAAGAATGGAGACATCTCCTTGAAGGTACCACTGTGCCCGTTCTTATTCTTACTGACCATAAGAATCTCACATTCTTGTCTGAGGCTAAGCGACTCTCTCCCAGAAGGGAGCGATGGGCTCTTTTCTTGTTGAGCTTTAATTACATTGTCTCATTCTTACCCGGTACTAAGAATGTAAGGGCTGATGCCTTGTCACCACAATTTTCCTCCACTTCCAAGTCAGAGTTGGTTCCGGTGATTCCTCCTGCTCGTATCTTGGCTACGGTTCTCACCAGTCTTACTTCTCCTTTGGGTGACAAAATTCTTGCTGCTCAGGTCCATGCTCCTCCTGATAAACCTTGTGACCGCTGCTTTGTCCCAGAGAGTCTCCGTACTGCAGTGCTCCAGACTTACCATTCTCCCAAGGCAGCTGGCCATCCTGGGAAGAATCAACTCATTTGGGCCATTTCCCAACAATTCTGGTGGCCTAGTCTATGGGATGATGTTACTGCCTTTGTAGCTGCCAGACTCCACCACACCTTCAAGTGGGCCTCCAACAACCCATACCCAATGGAGAGAGGCCCTGGACCCACCTGTCTATGGATTTCATTGTGGAGTTGCCCAACTCCCAAGGCAACACTGTTCTCCTTATGGTGGTTGACCGGTTCTCAAAGATGTGTCATTGTATTCCACTTAAGAAGTTGCCCACCTCTAAGGAACTGGCTCCATTTTTGCTCGGGAGATCTTTCTCTTACATGGGCTACCCAAGGTGATTGTCTCGGATGGGGCAGTCAGTTTGTCTCCCGGTTCTGGCGAGCCTTTTGTGAACAGTTGGGAATCCAGCTTGCGTTCTCTTCTGCGTATCTCCCGCAGTGTAATGGGGCCGCAGAACGAGCCAATCAGTCCTTGGAGCAATTCCTACGTTGCTATATTTCTGACCATCATAACAACTGGTCTGACCTCTTACCTTGCACAGAGTTTGCTCACAACAGTGCCTTGAATTCTGCCACCCGATTGTCTCCATTTATGGTGAATTATGGATTCCAACCTTCCATGTTGCCTGACTCGTTTGTTCCGCAGAGTATTCCTGCATTAGAGGAGCATCTCCGTGGTCTTCTTTCCACTTGGGTACAAGTCTAGGAGGCTTTGCGTCATACTAATGATAGGTACAGACTCCATGCTGACCGCAGACGCCTGCCTGCGCCTTCCTACCAGGTTGGGGACAGGGTCTGGCTGTCATCTCCCAACCTCCGGCTTCGTGTTCCCTCACTGAAGTTTGCACCTCGGTTTATTGGGCCTTTCCATATCCTTCGCAGGATTAACCCAGTGACTTACGCGTTGGAACTTCCTCCTAGTATGTGCATCTCAAATGTGTTTCATGTCTTATTGAAACCGTTGGTCTGTAACCGATTTACCACCTCGGTGCCACGTCCTCACCCTATTCTGGTTGAGAACCATGAGGAGTATGAGGTACAATCCATTGTTGACTCCCGTAGGTTCCGTGGGCACATATGGTACCTGATGCATTGGAAGGGGTACGGTCTGGAGGAACGCTCCTGGGTTTCATCCTCTGACGTACATGCCCCTGTCCTCCTCCGCGGGTTCCATAGACGGTTTCCCCTCAAGCCTGGTTGCCCTCCGAGGGAGAGGGGTCATTGAGGAGGGGGTACTGTCAGGGCTGGCTTAACCCTTCCTTCTCTGGGCTGGCCGCTCAGCTGTCGGCTAATTGACAGCTCTCTTCTCTCTCCACAGTTACCAGCTGTTCCTGATGATGCTTGTCTGACCTGCCTACTTAAAGCCTTCCAGCTCACTTCACCTCTGCCTTCGCCTTGGTCACATAACAAGAAACCATCTCCTGCTGTTTTTTTCAAGACTGGATTGCTGACATCCCTCCTGGCTCCTTATCCTGCTTGCAGTTGCTCTACTTGGATCCCTGACTTCTGGCCTGGCTGACTACCCGATCTGGTGACTGGACTCTGGCTATGCTTGACTACGCTTTTTCTATTTACCTTTTTATTTTTATTAATAAACAAGTGTGATTTAATTGTACTTCTGTCTCAGTCTGATTCATGGTTTCTGACAAAGATGCAGGAATTGGGGTGCTCTGAGGGGTGAAAGGCAAGGAATTGGGGTGATCTGAGGGGTGAAGGTGCAGGAATTGGGGTGATCTGAGGGGTGAAGGTGCAGGAATTGGGGTGATCTCAGGAGTGAAGGTGCAGGAATTGGGGTGATCTGAGGGGTGAAGGTGCAGGAATTAGGGTGATCTGAGGGGTGAAGGTGCAGGAATTGGGGTGATCTGAGGGGTGAAGGTGCAGGAATTGGGGTGATCTGAGGGGTGAAGGTGCAGGAATTGGGGTGATCTCAGGAGTGAAGGTGCAGGAATTGGGGTGATCTGAGGGGTAAAGGTGCAGTAATTGGGGTGATCTGAGGGGTAAAGGTGCAGGAAGTGGGGTGATCTGAGGGGTGTATCATCACACAGCGATGGGCACCGGCACTAAGGTTGCTCGTGTTTGGGGGGGGGTCACACCTTTTCCTGAGTAGACAGAAGTCCTTGCACCGGTCCTGTCGATGGGATGTCACGTGTGGGGTATTTGGGAATGGATTCAGGACTTCTTATTTGCATTGTTGTGTTTTGTTGTCTTCTATCTGTTGTCATGTTTGCAGTTTGGAGTGTCTCCTCTATCTGATCGATGTGTACGGTGATTGTACGTATCGGTGGTGGCTTATCTATGGTGTGATAGATTGTCTGTCTTTTCTGATATTTAATAGCGCTGGGATTTTTTCATTAATTATTTGAACTGGTTTTGGATAGACTCTTCCTGGACAGATTTGTTGGATATTGACGTTTCGTACAGCTGACTTGATTCTTTTTGTTTCTTTCCCAGGTTTCTGAGATTGGACACAACGGAGACCATGCAGAGCATTAAGTGTGTGGTAGTCGGGGACGGAGCTGTGGGGAAAACTTGTCTTCTAATGCGTTACCAAACCAATACCTTCCCTGAGGAGTTCTACCCCAGGGTGCTTGATGACTACACTGGCCCCATTACAGTGGATGGAAAAACTGTGAGCCTAAACTTGTGGGACACAGCAGGCCAGGAAGAGTATGACCGAATAAGGCCATTTTCTTACATCCAGACAAATGTCTTCATCATCTGCTTCTCCATTGCCAGTCCACCATCTTACCAGAGTGTAAAGCACAACTGGTATCCTGAAGTGCACCACCATTGTCATAACATTCCCATCATCTTAGTGGGCACCAAGAAGGATCTAAGAACCAACACGGATGTCATCCAAAAGTTACAAGAGAAGAACCATTTACCAATCACCCACCAACAAGGGGTCAGCTTGTCCAAGCAAATTCACGCAGTGAAGTACATGGAGTGCTCAGCGCTGAACCAAGAAGACATCCAAGACGTTTTCTCAGAGTCAGTGAGAGCCGTTCTCAACCCAGTAAAAAAGAAGAGTCCATGTGTCTTACTGTGAAAAGAAGATGCCTCCAAGATGACGATCTGCTCACTGGGACCTCCTCGTGCTGGTCTCAGATCAGAAGACTTTGTCCTGAAGAACCACAACCTACGTAGACCTCAAGGATTTCGGACTCTTCTATGTGTTCCTTATGTAAAATGTCCATTAGACCAAAGAAGCCCCAGATGGAGGTGAATATTTCAGACCGCCAGCAATCTCTCCAATGGTTTTGTCTGTTCCGGTCATATTTCAGACTGTTTAAGGGGTTATAAACCCTAATTGTTTTAAAAAAAAATAACAAACATATTATATTTACCTCCACTGTGCCATTTGTTTTGCACAGTGTGGCCCCCAAACCTCATCTTCTGGGGTCCCCTGGCAGCACTCTCGGCTCTTCCTCGCATCGGTAAACCCCTTTGGGAGAAGCGCTCTCTCTGGGGGTTACCTTGCGGGCGTGCTCCCGTGTCCAGCATTTGCGTGCATAGACACAGAATGCCGGAAATTGGTTTTGATGGACAACAGCGGGAACCAATGGCTGCACTGCTATCAATCTATCCAATCAAGAGCCGAGAACCCCAGGCAGAGAGGTAGAGAGCGTCTCCGCCGAGGGAACGAACGGGCTCAAGTGAGTACAATGGGGGGGCTGCATAGGATGCATTAGGGTGAAAAAACACGAGAGTTTACAACCCCTTTAAGTCTTGTCTGGCCACTCTCGTCAGTGCTCCAAGAAGTCCATTGTTTCTAGAATTGACTCACTGTTTGCAGAGACATTCTCCTCCTTCAACAAGTGCGCCAACATCCTCAAGGGCCCCAACTTAGCCACCAGATGACTAACCCTAAGGACACAAATGACCTGCCTTGAGCATATTCATATTTCTTTGTTTTCAGAAGGCCTAGTTTCCTTACCTCAAGTGTCCTTAGCCCTTATCAGCATTGATACCAGGCTGTTGTTGGCCTATGCTGCTCATTTATTGAGGAGAACTTCCGTTATTATAGTGAAGCCTTACTATAGTATAAGCTATGAGGAAATCCTTGTTGTTATACTCTGCTTGTCTGAACATTACTTGACAATATACTTTGTTACTTTGCCACAATGCCTCGAGTCTCATTTCAGGGTGATCCTAAAGTATTATCAAAAATGATTAATGTCTGCCTATTGACATGCATACCTGAGGTTTTATTGGTGCTGGGGATTTTACCAAGGTCAAGAACTGATGCATGCACTGTCACTGCTCACCATCCTCATGGCCTCCTCAAACAGTGACAGGACAGTGCATGCATCCCTGATCATGCCCCACTGGCGTGGTGAGAAAAAACCGAGCTCCCCTGACCCTGTCCTGGTGCCGTAGTCGCACAGGTACTCATTGATGGCCCTCTGCTGCGTGTGCAGCCGCTGAAGCATGGCCAATGTTGAGTTCCATCTGGTGGGCATGTCACATATAAGGCGGTTCTTGGGCAGGTTCAACTCCTTTTGGAGCTCAGCCAGCCGAGCACAGGCATTAAATGATCGGCGGAAATGCACACAGACTTTCCTGGCCTGCTTCAGGACATCCTGTAAGCCCGGGGTACCTGCCCAAGAACCGCTGCACCACCAAGTTAAGGATGTGAGCCACACAGGGCACATGGGTCAGTTGTCCCTGTCGGAGGGCAGAGAGGAGGTTGGTGCCATTGTCGCAAACCACCATTCCTGGCTTAAGCTGGCGTGGCATCAACCACCTCTCGGCCTGCCCCTGCAGAGCTGACAAAACATCCGCCCCAGTGTGGCTCCTGTCCCCCAAACAAACCAGCGCAAGCATTGCATGGCATCTTTTTGCCTGCGTACTTGCGTAGCCCCTGGAACGCCTACGGAGCACTGCTGGTTCCGAGGACAGAGTACTGGAAGAGGCCATGGAGGAAGAAGAAGAGGAGGGGGTGGAGGAGAGAGGTGTGTCACAACCACTAGTAGCATTTTGTAGGCGTGGTAGCGGAACAACCTCCAACACTACTGCACCTTGTCCTGCATCCTTCCCAGCTGCCAGAAGAGTCACCCAATGCGCCGTCCCTGTCCATGCCTGCTGGACCATGAGTCAGCGGTAATATGCACCTTACCGCACCGCTGACCGCCCTGTCCAGTGAGGCCAAAACATTGCCTTCCACATGCCGGTAGAGAGAGAAAAAGTGGCGTTTGGGGACCTGCCACTGAGGAACCGCACATTGTACAAACTCACGGAAGGGGGCCGAGTCTACCAACTGAAAAGGCAGCAGCTGAAGTGCTAGCAATTTAGCCAAGCTAGCATTCAACCGCTGGGCATGTGGATGGCTGGGAGTAAACTTCTTTCGACGGTCCAGCAGCTGGGGCAGGGACATTTGCCTGCTGTAATCGGATGTGGATGTACCACTAGCAGAGTTTCCGGAAGCACTTGGCTGTGACACACCTAATTCTACACCTTCATTCCTCTCAGAGCAGGTTTCAGAGAGGACTGAAGGTCTAGTGGGGTTGGAGATCCCAGCTGATGAGGAGCAAGGAGAGGTCCGCTTTGTTCTTTGGTGTGGGTCTTTGAGGTACGCTTGCCAACGAGCTGCATGGCAGGTCAACATATGTCTGGTCAAGCATGTGGTGCCTAAGCGGCTGATGTTTTGGCCACGTGAGATACGCTTGAGACATATGTTGCAAATCGCAGCGGTGCGATCTGATGCACTCGTCTCAAAAAAGGCCCACACCAAAGAACTTTTAGAATAACGCGCAGAGGCAGCGCCCTGCACAGGCCGAGCTCTGCGGTGTCATGCAGTCGGTGTGCTGCCCCTAAGCTGGCCCCCGGAGGGCATCCTGCCTTGTTGGAGATGTGCCTCCTCCTCTCTACTATCAGGCACCCACGTTAAGTGAGTGACCTCATCATCCCCTCCCTCCTCGCCACTGGAGCAAACCTGGCAGTATGCTGCAGCTGGGGGAACATGACTGCCAGATTGCCGTCCTTCTTGAGCATCCCCTCTCTCTGCGCTCACTCTACTGCCTTCCTCTAGCTGGATATCATCATCAGAGCATTCAAAATGCTGGACATCCTCATGGAGCATGTACCCAACACTGTGCTCAAACAGTTCGAGGGACTCCTCAGGAGGACATGGTGGGTCTAGGGAAGGAGTGACTGATGATGACATTGAGCCGAGGAAAGAGGCCACTTTTGTAGCTGCTTTGCTTATTGGCCTGTGACTGTCTGCCTCTCCTTGTTGGCCTTCCAGACATACTGTCTTTGATGTATTGAAATAGGTACACAACGAATTGTCTGCTGTCAGCTTTAGCTGCACACGGAGCCCAGTATACAGTACATTGACTTAAAGTGGTGGTAAACCCTTACAACCAATTTTGACCTACAGGTAAGCCTAGATTAAGGCTTACCTGTAGGTCCAAGAAATATCTCCTAAACCTACACGGTTTAGGAGATATTTGCCGAAAGACAGACACCGCTGTCTACGGTGCATGTGCCGTAGGCAGCGGCACGCAGGCGCACTGAGCGCGCCGCAGTCAACGGCGATATGCCACGAGTGGCGGCTCCCGTGCGCATGCGCGGGAGTGACGTCATCGCGGCTTCGCCGAATGACAGCGGCGGAGCAGCGAGACCCACCGAGAAGATGGATGCGGCGGACTACAGGGGACAGCGGTGACTTCGCTGGCTCCTGTGTCAGGTAAGTGACACATAATGGGCTACTATACGATGCGATGCGATGCGATGCACAGTAGTCCATTATGCTTTACCTTTGCAGGGAATCAAAGAGGAAGTAAACCCATCAGGGTTTACTTCCTCTTTAATAAACTGCAGCGAGAATAACAGGAACACTCTGAAGTGAGATCTAGCTAAACTGCCTGCTCTGTCTAACTGAAATGACACTCTGACGCTCTCTATCTCTCTCACATGCCACCCACAACACACTACACAAGGCCAACACGCAGACGGCCTTATATAATATGGGCCTACTCCCCTGAGCCAAGATTTGCCAAAGGCACCCTTCCTTTGGCCAATTATGGCTCTCTGTGATGGCGGCGCTGTGATTGGCCAAAGCATGCGGGTCATAGTGCATGCTTGGCCAATCATCAGCCAGCAATGCACTGCGATGCCGCAGTGAATTATGGGCCGCGACGCGCCACTCGAATTTGGCGCGAACGGCCCGTAATGTTCGAAATTCAAGGAATGGCCGAACAGCCAATGTTCAACTCGAACACGAAGCTCATCCCTACTTGTGGGACTCACACCGTCATGAAGACTATGACCGAATAAGGCCATTTTGTTACCCCCAGACCAATGTCTTCATCATCTGCTTCTCCATTGCCAGTCCATCATCTTGAGAGAACATAAAGCACAAGTGGTATCCTGAAGTGGTCCATCATTGTCCTAATGTTCCCATCCTCCTGGTGGGCACCAAGAAGGATCTTAGAACCAACCTGGATGTCACCAAAGAACTAAAAGAGCAGAACCAGCTACCAATCACCTACCAACAGCCTATATATATATATATATATATATATGTCTGCTGGTCAGAATATATAATAAATAACCATCATCATATTTTAGAGTATTAACCCTTGTCTGGCCGCACTCTCACCAGTGCTCCAAGGAGACCATTGTCTCTAAAGCTGGCTCACTATTTGCAGGAAACTCCTCCTTCAACAAGTGCGTCAACATTTTCAAGGGTCCCAACTTAGCCAGCAGAAGACTAACCTTCGCGGCACAGTGGTGTAGTGGTTAGCACTCTCACCTAGCAGTAAGAAGGGTCACTGGTTCAAATCCCAACCATGACACTACCTGCCTGGAGTTTGTATGTTCTCCCTGTGCCTGCGTGGGTTTCCTCTGGGTACTCCAGTTTCCTCCCACACTCCAAAGACATGCAGGTAGGTTAATTGGCTTCTGTCCAAAATTGACCCTAGTATATGAATGGGGACCTTGAATCGTGAGATCCTTGAGGGTAGGGACTGATGTAAGTGTGCAATGTACAAGGGTAGAGACAATTGTAGAAACTCACTCAGGTTGAACTGGATGGACTGGTGTCTTTATTCAACCTTACTAACTATGTAACTATGTAACCTTAAAGACTGTAAATAAAGGACCTGCTACGAGGGCAATTTACAGCATATTCATATTTCTCTATTTTCAGAAGGCAGAGGCCTAGCTTCCTCACCTCAAGTGTCCTTAGCCCTTATCGGCATTAGTACCGTCCTGCTGTTGCCCTATGCTGCTCATTTATTAAAGAGAACTACAGCTTATTCCGGTTTGGTTAGAACTTAAGGTAGCACTCTAACCATCTCAAGTGAAGCCTTACTATAGTGTAAGATATGAGGAAATCCTCGTTGTTATACTCTGCTTGTCTGAACATTACTTGATAATATACTTTGTTACTTTTCCACAACGTCTCGAGTCTCATTTCCGGGTGATCCTAAGTAGGAATGAGCCGAACACCCCCCGGTTCAGTTCTCACCAGAACCTGCAAATGGACCGAAAATTTGCGCAAACTTTAGAACCTCATTGAAGTCTATGGGACTCGAATGTTCGAAATCAAAAGTGCTAATTTTAAAGGCTAATATGCAAGATACTGTCCTAAAAAGGGTTTGGGGACCTGGCTCCTGCCCCAGGGGACATGGGTCAATGCAAAAAAAGTTTTAAAAACAGACGTTTTTTAGGGAGCACTGATTTTAATAATGCTTAAAGTGAAAAAAATGTGAAATATTCCTTTTAAATATGGTGCCTGGGGGGTGTCTATAGTATGCCTGTGAATTGGCACGTGTTTCCCTGCAAAAAATGACATTTAATGGAAAAAAAGTAATTTAAAACTGCTTGCGGTTTTAATGTAATATCGGGTTCCGGCAATATGGATGAAAATCATTGAGAAACATGGCATGGGTAGCCCTCCCTGCCCATTACCAGCCTATTTGGGTCTTGTACGCATATTAAGGGGAACCCCGTACCCATATTAAAAAAAGGAAATGCGTGTGGCCCCCAGGCCCTATATACTCAGAACAGCAGTATACAGGCAGTGCAAACAAGACAGGGACTGTGTAGGTTTGTTGTGTTAAGTTGAATCTGTTTGTAATTTTCAACTGGTACATTTTTAAAGTGTAGCTCCAGTCAAAAAAACTATTTTTAAGCTTTTTGGAAAACATAGAGAAGGGTTATCACCCCTGTATAATTTTTTTTGATAATTTTTTTTTTGAAAATTTGGGGTTTTTAGTAAAACAAGGATTGGGATAAAGCATCAGTGGAGAGGAGACACGTTTTTCCCATATCAACTCCTACAGGAGAGAATTTTCCGTTCCTAGGGGGAGATTTCATCTCATTTCCTGTTGTCTCCTTCCATTTGCAAATAGGAGACGTTTGTAAGTTGGATGTTTGAAAGTAGGGGCCTGCCCTATATGCTCTGCAGAAATGGCGGAACAAGGTGTTGGTGTTGCCACAACATTGTAAGTCCTCAAAGTGACTCTTGGTGGGCGCAGGAACGGGCCCTGCTGTGAAATATTATATCAAGCATTGTAATTACATGCCCCTGTTGAACAGGGGCATAAAAATTGGGCCTTAGGCACTGGTGCTGGTGCCACAACACTGCAACCTCTCCCATATACTCTAGTTGGAGTGCAGGAATGAGCCCTGCTGAAAAGTATTGAATCAAATATTTTAATTACAGGCCCCAGTTAAACAGGGGCTGAAAAATTGGGCCTTAGCCACTGGTGGCGGCGCCCAGAACCAAAAATGTTCTTCCAAGCAATCAGCAGGATCATTGAAGAGGAAGAGGATAGACAGTCAACATAACAGGACAGTCACTCAGCATCAGCATAGGCAGTCTTGAAGGGATCTGACATTTCAAAAACAATTATTCGATTACATCAGCTTCAGGTGCTTGGTAGCTGTGGGTGATCCAAGACTGATTCATTTTTATGAAGGTCAGTCGATCAACCGAGTCAGTGGACAGGCGCACCCTGCGATCGGTTACAAAGCCTCCAGCAGCACTGAATGTGCGTTCCGAACGAACGCTGGATGCAGGACAGGCCAGTAGCTCAATTGCATACTGTGCAAGCTCTGGCCAGTGATCCATCCTCAAGACCCAGTATCCCAGAGGATTTTCAGTGGGAAAGGTGTCCAAGTCTGACCTTGCCCCTAGGTATTCCTGCACCATGTAAATCAGACGCTGGCGATGGGTGCTGGAACCGATCATACCTTGGGGCTGCGGACTAAAAAATTGTCTGAACGCATCGGTCAGACGGCCACCTTCTCCACCGCTCCTTCTGTGGCTCAGCAACACGTTGTCCAGGACCAGGAGTTTGTAACCTCCCAGTCTCTGGGAACTTGTTTCCCTGACCTTTCTGCAAGGCCTCCCGGAGATGTCTCATCTTCTGCTCCCTCTGCGATGGCAAGATAAGGTCAGCAACCTTACCCTTGTACTGTGGATCAAGGAGAGTTGCCAGCCAGTAATGATCCCTCTCATTGATCCGCTGAATACGAGGATCCTTCCGCAGGCTTTTCAGGATCAGGGAGGCCATACAGCGTAGGTTAGCTGAGGCATTTGGTCCGGAGTCCTCTGGGTCAATAAGGACGACATGATCCGCAGCCACCTCCTCCCAGCCACGTACAAGTCCACGGGTTTCTTGGGACTGTAAATCATCCCTATAAGACTGCCGCTGCTGATGCTGAGTGCCAGCCTCCTCCTCCATGCTGACACAATCATCCTCCTCCTCCTCCTCGTCCTCTTCCTGTGTGATCGGCTGGCACAGCAGGAACACTGTCTGGATAAAGGGGGCCTTGAGAGGCAAGGAAGTCCTCCTCTTCCTGCCTCTGTTCTGCCTCAAGTGCCCTGTCCATTATTCCACGCAGTGTATGCTCCAAGAGGTGGACAAGAGGTACAGTGTCACTGAAGCATACACTGTCACTGCTCACCATCCTTGTGGCCTCCTCAAACGGTGTCAGGGCAGTGCATGCATCCCTGATCATGCCCCACTGGCGTGGTATGAAAAAACCGAGCTCCCCTGACCCTGTCCTGGTGCCGTAGTCGCACAGGTACTCATTGATGGCCCTCTGCTACGTGTGCAGCCACTGCAGCATGGCCAACGTTGAGTTCCACCTGGTGGGCATGTCACATATAAGGCAGTTCTTTGGCAGGTTCAACTCCTTTTGGAGCTCAGCCAGCCGAGCACAGGCATTAAATGATCGGCGGAAATTCACACAGACTTTCCTGGCCTTCCTTAGGACATCTGGTAAGCCCGGGTACCTGCCCAAGAACCGCTGCACCACCAGGTTAAGGACGTGAGCCACACAGGGCACATGGGTCAGTTGTCCCTGTCGGAGGGCGGAGAGGAGGTTGCTGCCATTGTCGCAAACCACCATTCCTGGCTTAAGCTAGCGTGGCGTCAACCACCTCTCGGCCTGCCCCTGCAGAGCTGACAAAACATCCGCCCCAGTGTGGCTCCTGTCCCCCAAACAAACCAGCGCAAGCACGGCATGGCATCGTTTTGCCTGCGTACTTGCGTAGCCCCTGGAACGCCTACGAAGCACCGCTGGTTCTGAGGACAGAGCACTGGAAGAGGCCATGGAGGAAGAAGAAGAGGAGGGGGTGGAGGAGAGAGGTGTGTCACAACCAATAGTAGCATTTTGGAGGCGTGGTGGCGGAACAACCTCCAACACTACTGCACCTTGTCCTGCATCCTTCCCAGCTGCCAGAAGATTCACCCATTGCGCCATGAAAGATAGGTATCGTCCCTGTTCATGCCTGCTGGACCATGAGTCAGCGGTAATATGCACCTTACCGCTGACCGCCCTGTCCAGCGAGGCAAGGACATTGCCTTCCACATGCCGGTAGAGAGCCGGAATCGCCTTCCGTGAGAAAAAGTGGCGTTTGGGGACCTGCCACTGAGGAACCGCACATTGTACAAACTCACGGAAGGGGGCCGAGTCTACCAACTGAAAAGGCAGCAGTTGAAGTGCTAGCAATTTAGCCAAGCTAGCATTCAACCGCTGGGCATGTGGATGGCTGGGAGTGAACTTCTTCCGCCGGTCCAGCAGCTGGGGCAGGGACATTTGCCTGCTATAATCGGACGTGGGTGTACCGCTAGCAGATTCCCCGCAAGTACATGTCTATGACACACCTAATTCTACACCTTCATTCCTCTCAGAGCAGGTTTCAGAGAGGACTGAAGGTCTAGTGGGGTTGGAGATGCCAGCTGATGAGGAGCAAGGAGAGGTCCGCTTTGTTCTTTGGTGTGGGTCTTTGAGGTACGCTTGCCAACGAGTTGCATGGCAGGTCAACATATGTCTGGTCAAGCATGTGGTGCCCAAGCGGCTGATGTTTTGGCCATGCGAGATACGCTTGAGACATATGTTGCAAATAGCAGCGGTGCGATCTGATGCACTCGTCTCAAAAAAGGCCCACACCAAAGAACTTTTAGAATAACGCGCAGAGGCAGCGCTCTGCACAGGCGGAGCTCTGCGGTGTGATTCAGTCGGTGTGCTGCCCCTAAGCTGGCCCCCGGAGGGCATCCTGCCTCGTTGGAGATGTGCTTCCTCCTCCTCCTCCTCCTCCCTCCTTCCAGGCACCCACGTGGAGTCAGTGCCCTCATCATCCCCTCCCTCTTCATCACTGGAGCAAACCTGGCAGTATGCTGCAGCTTGTGGAACATGACTGACAGATTTCTGTCCTTCTTGAGCATCCCCTCTCTCTGCGCTCACGCTACTGCCTTTCTCTAGCTGAGTATCATCATCAGAGCCTACAAAACACTGGGCATCCTCCTGGAGCATGTACCCAACACTGTGCTCAAAGAGTTCAGGAGACTCCCCAGGAGGACGTGGTGGGTCTAGGGAAGGAGTCACTGATGATGACATTGAGAGGAGGGAAGACGATGCGTTGGCAGCTGCTTTACCAGTACCCTGAGCCTGGGTGAGAGAGGATGAGGAGGATGAAGAGGGCTTGGTCATCCACTCTACCAAGTCTTCGGTATGTTGTGGCTCAACACGTCCAGCTGCCAAAAATAAGGACAATCGTGTCCCATGGCCACGTTCTGATGATGATGCACCGTGTCCACGACCAGCACTGTTGTCTCTAGACACAGAGCCTGCTTGCCCTCTTTTATCGGCTCGTGCCTGTCTGCCTCTCCTTGTTGGCCTTCCAGACATGGCCTGCAGAGAGATGTAGCTGCAAAAAGCTGGGACGTATATGTATACTGATATACTGCAGTTAGCAGAATCAACTGCCTGCCTGTAGTATTATTACTATGAGAACACCAGCAATTGGTGTAGCTTTAGGCGTACACTGTGCAGATGACACAATACACCGACTATAATTACTGCAGCTGCCTGCCTGTGGTATAGGATCAGCAGAAACACCAACAATTGGGGTAGTTTTAAGTGCACACTGTGCAGATGACACAGTACACCGACTGTAATTACTGCAGCTGCCTGTGGTATAGGATCTGAAGAGCACCAGCCATTGGGGTAGCTTTAGGCGCACACTATGCAGATGACAAAGTACACCGACTGTAATTACTGCAGTTGCCTGCCTGTGGTATAGGATCAGCAGGACACCAGTAATTGGGGTAGCTTTAGGTGCACACTGTGCAGATGGCACAGTACACCCACTGTATTTGCAACAGCTTCAAATTAGATGAAATCACACTGTCTCTCCGTCTATCTCTCTCCAACACACTACACAAGGCCGCCACGCAGGTGGCATTATATAGTGTGGGGAATGTACTAAACCCCCTCAGCTATAATTGGCCAAAGCCTTCCTGGCTTTGACCAATTACAGCTCTCTGTTTTTTCCGCGCTGGGATTGGCTAAAGCATACGGGTCATAGTGCATGCTTGGCCAATCATCAGCCAGCAATGCACTGCGATGACGCAGTGAATTATGGGCCATGACACGCCACTCGAATTTGGAGTATACATGATCTGCCAAAAGTTCAGTAAAATTATTCCTACTGCTCAAGGCCAGGTGTGGAGTTACTCAAGGGGTACATGTGGTGCCCTGGTGTCTCTCTAAGGAACCCGGGTCTGAAATAAGACATTGGGGTTTATGAGTATCACTGCAATACAAGATAAGCCAGTGAGTCTAAGAGGAGAAGTTGCAGTGGGTAACCAAAGGAGGAAACAGCAACCAGTCATTGGCATAGTGCCTGGTTGGGTGACAGGTCCTCTGGTAGCGAGGGGGTTTGGTGTTCTGACCCCCTCCCTAGCTGTCCGTCTACACTGGTCACCAGGAGTGCAACAGGGTTATAGAGATCTATAACCTGGTCACGTGGTACGTAAGGCAAGAGTGAAGGGAGAGGACGCATGAGGTCAACGCTAAGTCCTCGGAGGGACCCCATTCTGTTACTGGGAGTGAGATGACAGAGGTATGCTGACTGATGGAGAAGGAAGAGGCTCCACATGTCCCTTCTAATGCAACACATACACCTGTACAAGTGTGTAGGAGGAGGACAACATCTTCTGGAGGAACTCCGCATACAACACTACACACGAGTGGCTCATCTCTGAGTTGGGGGACTGCCTTAATGTTTGATTCTTCACATGACCATGGCTCCTGCCTGGTCCTGGGCAACGGTGAGCATGCCTTCCGGTGAGGTTTTACCCATGTGGTAGTATGTGTGACTCCAAACACCGCCTGGAGCAGCTCAAAGAACCCACCCTGGGGGGGTAGTCCTCTCATTTGACCCAGATCTTGGTGCCCAATGAGTTAACGGGAAGCATGGAGGAAACATCCATCATCAACCCCACTACCCCTTACACTTCTGGCATCCAATGACTGACTACATTCCAGTGACATTACACAGGTCACTGGAACCGGCCAATCATACATCACAGTTCACATTACACGGGTCACTGGAACCGGCCAATCATACATCACAGTTCACATTACACGGGTCACTGGAACCGGCCATCATACATCACAGTTCACATTACACGGGTCACTGGAACCGGCCAATCATACATCACAGTTCACATTACACGGGTCACTGGAACCGGCCAATCATACATCACAGTTCACATTACACGGGTCATTGGAACCGGCCAATCATACATCACAGTTCACATTACACGGGTCACTGGAACCGGCCAATCATACATCACAGTTCACATTACATGGGTCATTGGAACCGGCTAATCATACATCACAGTTCACATTACACGGGTCACTGGAACCGGCCAATCATACATCACAGTTCACATTACACGGGTCATTGGAACCGGCCAATCATACATCACAGTTCACATTACACGGGTCACTGGAACCGGCCAATCATACATCACAGTTCACATTACACGGGTCACTGGAACCGGCCAATCATACATCACAGTTCACATTACACAGGTCACTGGAACCGGCCAATCATACATCACAGTTCACATTACACGGGTCACTGGAACCGGCCAATCATACATCACAGTTCACATTACACGGGTCACTGGAACCGGCCAATCATACATCACAGTTCACATTACACGGGTCATTGGAACCAGCCAATCATACATCACAGTTCACATTACATGGGTCATTGGAACCGGCCAATCATACATCACAGTTCACATTACACGGGTCACTGGAACCGGCCAATCATACATCACAGTTCACATTACATGGGTCATTGGAACCGGCCAATCATACATCACAGTTCACATTACACGGGTCATTGGAACCGGCCAATCATACATCACAGTTCACATTACACGGGTCACTGGAACCGGCCAATCATACATCACAGTTCACATTACACGGGTCATTGGGGACTCGGGTCCTGCCCCAGGGGAGTGTTTGGGGACTCATGTCCTGCCCCCATCCATCGATTGACTTGAGTAAAACCAGCCTGTTGAATTTTTTACATGTGATTACAGCCAATGGCTATAATCACCGTGTTCTTCACCTGACCCCGCCCCCCCTCTGACGCTAGTGGGGGAAGCCGGGCTTCCCCAATGATGTGTGGGTGACCCCGCCCCCCCTCTGATGTAACAGAAACCTGCGTTATCACTGACTTTCAATGAGTGTTCTCTGTATTACGGGAGCCGACAATTCCTTATAGCCGCGAGTGATTTTACCACTTCCCACCCGGCCAATGCACATATACGGCCGGGTGGGAGCCGTCTACTTCTGATAGGATGTTCAGGAACGTCCATCAGGAGGAGCGCGATCCCGATGCGCCCGTGTCACCCGGACACGGCGCATCTCAGATCGGCAGGAGGGCTCTGTGATTGGCCCTCCTGATCACATGACGGCCGTGTCCAATCACGGCCGTCATGTGATGTAAACAAACAGCCGGTTGCTAGGCAATCGGCTCCTCCTCTCCTCACACAGAAGTCATCGCTGAGGAGAGGAGAGCAGATCGCTGCAGCCGGCTGATGATCAGTGAGTATGGGCTGTTTTTTACAGCTTTTTACTCACTGATCATCAGTCTAGTGTACACACAAATCACCACACAGTCCCCACATATGTCCCCAAAACACACATGTCCCCAAAACATACATGTCCCCAAATAATAAAAACATGTCCCTAATAATAAAAACATGTCCCCCACATATGTCCCACTAAAATCACTTGTCCCAATGATTATCTGCACACATATGTACGTGATCACCTGCACACATATGTACATGATCATTTGCGTACATATGTCCGTGATCACACAAACCAATTATTATACACTTAACAGAATTTTTTTTACCAAAAACATGTAGAAGAATACATTTTGGCTTAAATTTATGACAAAATTTGATTTTATTGGATTTCTTTTAAAATAGAAAAAAGAAAATATTGTTTTTTTTTCCAAATTTCCGCTTTTTTGTGCTTATATCGCAAAAAATAAAAAACGGAGTCGTGAATAAATAACACCAAAATAAAGCTTTATTTGTGCGAACAAAATGATAAAAATTTCATTTGGGTACAGTGTAGCACGACCGCGCAATTGTCACTGAAAGCGCTAGAGCGCTGAAAGCTGAAAATTGGGCTGGGAAGGAAGGGGGTGAAAGTGCCCTGTATTGTAGTGGTTAAAATGACCTTTTTTCCTGCAGAAATGACACTTTGTGCAGGGACAGTTCTAAGCACCAGAAACATGCGCCCCTTCACAGGCATACTATAGATACCCCCCAGGTACGAAATTTAAAGGAATATTACACTTTTATTGTTTCACTATAATCATTATTAAAATCACTGCTCCCGAAAAAACTGCAGTTTTTAAAACTTTTTTTGCATTGATACATGTCTCCTGGGGCAGGAGCTGGGTCCCCAAACACTCCCCTGGGGCAGGACCCGGGTCCCCAAACACTCCCCTGGGGCAGGAGCTGGGTCCCCAAACACTCCCCCGGGGCAGGACCCGGGTCCCCAAACACTCCCCTGGGGCAGGACCCGGGTCCCCAAACACTCCCCTGGGGCAGGACCCGGGTCCCCAAACACTCCCCTGGGGCAGGACCCGGGTCCCCAAACACTCCCCTGGGGCAGGACCCGGGTCCCCAAACACTCCCCTGGGGCAGGAGCTGGGTCCCCAAACACTCCCCTGGGGCAGGAGCTGGGTCCCCAAACACTCAGCTGGGGCAGGAGCCGGGTCCCCAAACACTCCCCTGGGGCAGGAGCTGGGTCCCCAAACACTCCCCTGGGGTAGGAGCTGGGTCCCCAAACACTCCCCTGGGGCAGGAGCTGGGTCCCCAAACACTCCCCAGGGGCAGGAGCTGGGTCCCCAAACACTCCCCAGGGGCAGGAGCTGGGTCCCCAAACACTCCCCTGGGGTAGGAGCTGGGTCCCCAAACACTCCCCTGGGGCAGGAGCCGGGTCCCCAAACACTCCCCAGGGGCAGGAGCTGGGTCCCCAAACACTCCCCTGGGGCAGGAGCCGGGTCCCCAAACACTCCCCTGGGGCAGGAGCTGGGTCCCCAAACACTCCCCTGGGGCAGGAGCCGGGTCCCCAAACACTCCCCAGGGGCAGGAGCTGGGTCCCCAAACACTCAGCTGGGGCAGGAGCCGGGTCCCCAAACACTCCCCTGGGGCAGGAGCTGGGTCCCCAAACACTCCCCTGGGGTAGGAGCTGGGTCCCCAAACACTCCCCTGGGGCAGGAGCTGGGTCCCCAAACACTCCCCAGGGGCAGGAGCTGGGTCCCCAAACACTCCCCAGGGGCAGGAGCTGGGTCCCCAAACACTCCCCTGGGGCAGGAGCCGGGTCCCCAAACACTCCCCTGGGGCAGGAGCTGGGTCCCCAAACACTCCCCTGGAGCAGGAACTGAGTCCCCAAACACTCCTCTGGGGCAGGAGCCGGGTCCCCAAACACTCCCCTGGGGCAGGAGCTGGGTCCCCAAACACTCCCCTGGGGTAGGAGCTGGGTCCCCAAACACTCCCCTGGGGCAGGAGCCGGGTCCCCAAACACTCCCCTGGAGCAGGAACTGAGTCCCCAAACACTCCCCTGGAGCAGGAACTGAGTCCCCAAACACTCCTCTGGGGCAGGACCCGGGTCCCCAAACACTTTTTAGGACAATAACTTGCATATTAGCCTTTAAAATGAGCACTTTAGATTGTGAAGGTTCGAGTCCCATAGACTTTAACAGGTTTTAAAGTTCACAGGAAGTTCCGGTCTGTTCTCAGGTTCTGGTGCGAACCGGACAGGGGGGTGTTCAGCTCATCCTTAATCAGGAATTTTCAGGCGGTGATGAAGTCAGGGACCCGACCAGCGGAGGTGACACTTGCAGAGCAGCCTTGTGTGCCAAGCCGGGGACCGAGCCGGCCAGCGGGGGGCGAAGCTTGAGAAGTGTCTGGAGTGCCAAGCTAGGGCCCCAGCAGAGATCGGGGGTGGGGAGATATCTCCGTGAAGATTGGAGGAGCTCCAGGGATTCGGAGTGAGTGAATCGGAGGGATCGGGAGCTCAGTGTTGAAGAACTACAAGAGACAGTTGTAGTGAAGCTGAAGGAACTGATATGTTTGACTGTTAAAGACTCAGGCATGGGAGACGGCATTCCTGCGTGTGCAGATGTGGCCCCTCGCTGGGGCATTTCCCTGGACGGCTGTCCTCCTATTGAAGTCCCCGGAGTCTTCCAATTCAATCTACAGCTACTTAAGGGTGTCCTGGCCCTAACCCGCTTTCCCCCCAAAATATAAAAAGGACTGTTACTGTTACATCCAAGAAGTGTCTGGAGCCCAATAACGTTGCCCACCTTGCACCCACCATGCCTCCCAACCCCCCACATACAGAAGGGCATCAGCTGTCTTTGGCCCGGAAAGTTCTCATTAGACCAAAGGAGGCCGGAGACCTTCCTACATAAGAGCCACACCACCTCCTGAAAAGCGATCGGCGAGCCCTTCATCATGTCATAAAGCTGCCTGCTGAGATGGAGAGAGACGTGACCGGAGTGCAGCACACTGGACAATTTCCTCCGCCAGAGGGGCCAGAGGAGCCAGAGGAGCCAGAGGAGCCAGAGGGGCCAGAGGGGCCAGAGGAGCCAGAGGGGCCAGAGGGGCCAGAGGGGCCAGAGGGGCCCAGTGCCATTGCCCCTCCCCCCCTTTATAAATCCAACACTGACCGCACATACCTACCTCGGCTCCTGACCACGATGCCCTCCTCTGATTGGTGGAGAAGAGAAAAGGGGGAGTATATAGCAATGAAATCCAGAACGTGGCTCGGGTCTTCCACGTGCTGCGAGTCATCATGTCTGGACAGCCAAGACCCCGGAGTTCAGTTCATTTCCTCAGCGGGGTTTGCCCAATGCCAGGCGGGCACCAGTCATCTGCCCCACCTGTCTGAGATGCCGGTCTCTCCTTCACCCATTGCCCCACTGCGAGGTGGTCTTATGCCAGTCTATAGTCGGGTCCCCAGTAGCCCTCAATGGAGACGGATTGCCGGGAACTTCCGAGGACAACGGAGCCAATTCCAGCCACAGGACCTTCACCCAACCCCCGAAGAGTCTCCTGGGAAGGACTCCCAATGGATATCGGAGCCCTGAGGCTCTATGATCCTGGAGCTGAGTCTCCACCTGGAGGTCCTCCCGGGTGAGGCTTCCAACTCCACAACTGCCTATTGTTACCCTCCCCATCAGCCCATATTACCCCCCATGGGGTGTGTCTTTACTCTCCCACTCGGAACAGGACATCCCGAGGACACCCAGAATGTCAAGAGGGAGTGCCAACGGAGGGCGACCCTTCTCCAGGGGCATCCAGCATTCATGCCCCTCCCAATGCCACACACACCCCCAAATATAGCCAAAATATACCCCAAATATACCCCAAATATACCCTCAAATATACCCCCAAATGTACCACAAATATACCCTCAAATATACCTCAAATATACCCCATATATACCCCAAATATACCCCCCAAATACCCCATATATACCCCAAATATACCCAAAATATACCCCAAATATACCCAAAATATACCCCATATATACCCTCAAATATACCACAAATATACTCTAAAATATATAAAAAATATACCTCAAATATACCCCCAAATATACCCCCAAATATACCCCAAATATACCCTCAAATATACCCCAAATATACCAAAAATATACCCCAAATATACTCTCAAATATACCCCAAATATAATCTCAAATATACCCAAAATATACCCCCAAATATACTTCAAATATACCAAAGATATACCCCAAATATACCGCAAATATACTCTCAAATATAACAAAAATATACCCCAAATATATCCCCAAATATACCCTCAAATATACCCCAAATATACTCTCAAATATACCCCAAATATACCCCCAAATATACCCTCAAATATACCCCAAATATACCCTCAAATATACCCCCAAATATACCCTCAAATATACCACAAATATACCCCAAATATACCCCCAAATATACCCTCAAATATACCACAAATATACTCTCAAATATATCAAAAATATACCCCAAATATACCCCAAATATACCCCAAATATACCCTCAAATATACCCCAAATATACCCCCAAATATACCCTCAAATATACCACAAATATACTCTCAAATATAACAAAAATATACCCCAAATATATCCCCAAATATACCCCAAATATACCCTCAAATATACCCCAAATATACCCCCAAATATACCAAAAATATACCCCCAAATATACCCTCAAATATACCCCAAATATACCCCCAAATATACTTCAAATATACCAAAGATATACCCCAAATATACCCCAAATATACTCTCAAATATATCAAAAATATACCCCAAATATACTCTCAAATATACCCCCAAATATACCCTCAAATATACCCCAAATATACCCTCAAATATACCCCAAATATACCAAAAATATACTCCAAATATACTCTCAAATATACCCCAAATATAATCTCAAATATACCCAAATTATACCCCCAAATATACTTCAAATATATCAAAAATATACCCCAAATATACCCCCAAATATACCTCAAATATAACAAAAATAAACCCCAAATATACCCCAAATATATCCCCAAATATACCCTCAAATATACCCCAAATATACCCCCAAATATACCAAAAATATACCCCAAATATACTCTCAAATATACCCCAAATATACCCCCCAAATATACCCTCAAATATACCCCAAATATACCCTCAAATATACCCCCAAATATACCCTCAAATATACCCTCAAATATACCCCAAATATACCCTCAAATATACCCCCAAATATACCCTCAAATATACCCCAAATATACCCAAATATATACCCTCAAATATACCCCAAATATACCCCCAAATATACCCTCAAATATACCCAAAATATACCCCCAAATATACCCCCAAATATACCCTCAAATATACCCCAAATATACCCTCAAATATACCCCCAAATATACCCCCAAATATACCACAAATATACCCCAAATATACCCCAAATATACTCTCAAATATATCAAAAATATACCCCAAATATACCCCAAATATACCCTCAAATATACCCCATATATACCCCAAATATATCCCCAAATATACCCTCAAATATACCCCAAATATACCCCAAATATATCCCCAAATATACCCCCAAATATATCCCCAAATATACCCTCAAATATACCCCCAAATATACTCCCAAATATACCAAAAATATACCCCAAATATACCCTCAAATATACCCCAAATATACCCTCAAATATACCCCCAAATATACCCTCAAATATACCCCCAAATATACCAAAAATATACCCTCAAATATACCCCAAATATACCCAAATATGTACCCCCAAATATACCCTCAAATATACCCAAAATATACCCCCAAATATACCCCCAAATATACCCTCAAATATACCCCAAATATACCCTCAAATATACCCTCAAATATATCCTCAAATATATCCCAAATATACCCTCAAATATACCACAAATATACCCCAAATATACCCCAAATATACTCTCAAATATATCAAAAATATACCCCAAATATACCCCCAAATATACCCTCAAATATACCCTCAAATATACCTCAAATATACAAAATATACCCCAAATATACTCTCAAATATACCCCAAATATACGCCCAAATATACCCTCAAATATACCCCAAATATACCGCAAATATACCCTCAAATATACCCCCAAATATACCCTCAAATATACCCAAATATACCCTCAAGTATACCCCAAATATACCCAGAAATATACCACAAATATGCCCCAAATATACCCTCAAATATACCCCTAATATACCCTCAAATATACCACAAATATACCCCAAATGTACCCTCACATATACCCTTCTCTATGTACAGCGCCCCCCTGGATTGTACACAATGCTTCTCTATGTTTGAACCTTACACTGATATCTACACAAGTGACTGGGTGGGTGGAGGGACCTTGGATGGTGCAGTGGACATAGTCCTCTTGAGTACAGGGGTATATCACACCCTCCAAATCCCACCTTTGTGGAAAGTCCACTGTCCAACGTATTTAGTAAGAACCATGGCGTTCCAAGAGTACCTGAACTTCCCACCCAACCCTCCACCCTTCACTGAGAGACGGTGTTCTGTCTACTCCTTTTTTGCAAATAAAAATCCTTGAATTGGATCCGGTGTTTCTACAATCCTTTGGGCCATTAACCTTCGGGAACCCCCTAGAGGCACACGAGGTCAGGAAGGTAACGGTGAGCCCAATAAAACCAGCCGCTCCTTCGGGGGTCAGCGCTTCATAAAGAAATTCCAAAAATTGTGTTTTTTCCACAATTTTTTTACACCCTGTCGGGCACGGCGGGGATCGGGGACACTGACTGGTGACAACATTTTTTCTTTTCAATTTTGTTATTTTTTTTCTTTTTGATCGCATTTCACACCCCCCCCCCCCTTTTTTTTTCTTTTTTACTGCAGCTCTCTGACATGCCGATCAATTTGTATGACTTGTCTGCCCCCCTCCCCACCTAATACTGGCTGTCAGGTTGCACCCCCCTCCCCCCTCCCTTCCTTATTTCCTGATCATGCCTGAATCTCTCAGACTTTGGACGGGTGATTTCCCAATGTACGGATGATGTCATCCCACATGGCCCCGCCTACTTCCTCTTGCATCATAATCACCAAGAGAACATATCCAGTAAATGCTCCTTGGTGGATCCAGCTCAGCCTCGCACCCCCTTGTTGTGACGTCACCCCCAACCCCCAACCCTGTCTAAGTGCTTCCCTCAGATCAACGCCATGAGAAGGATGGGGGGACACACAGGACAGGAGGGGAGCTTCCGAGGTAAGAGGATTTATTATAATACTAGACATGTGCAGGAGGAAAACTATTTAGCTTTTTTCAATTTGTTATTTAACTAAATTCATTTAGATAAATTTGTTACATTCATTTTCAGGTTTATTTTGTTTCCTATTAGAAAAAAATTTGACAGAATTTTAAAAAAATGGACCACATTAAAAAAAAAAAAAAAAATCGACCGAATTAGAAAAGACTATACTATTCAAAATTCGAATTTCACAAGACGGACAGATTCTATTTTATTTTATTACATTCTATTGAATTATATTCTATTCTTTAATATTTTTCTTTATTTTTATTGTATTGCTTTATTATTTTATATTCTATGTATTCTTTTAAAAAAAAATCTATTTCTATTTTTTTTCTAATTCAATTCGAATTTGTTTTCCAATTTGATTCGATTAAAATTTCGTCTGTTTTTGTTTATTCTCAAACGTTATTTCGGATTTGTTTAAATTCGTTACTATTGTAATCCGGTAATTGGGATGCTTTCGAATTTCCGAATAATGAAAAATTTGTCTGAATTTTGATTCGGAACGAAGTGATATGCACATGTCTAGGGAATGTGAGGAGTCCCCCTAGTTCTCTCCCCCCTCACCTCTTATAAATCCCATCCTCCTCTCTTCCCCCCCCCCCCCGTGACCTATACCTGTTGTATGCTTATTCCTTTCAATAACATGTCTGGGTGTGTCCTAATCCTGGGGGGTGCTAATCCTGGGGGGTCCTAATCCTGGGGGCATCCTAGTCCTGAGGGCATCCTAATATATGGGGGTCCTAATCCTGGGGGCATCCTAATCCTGGAGGGTCCTAATCCTTGGGGGTCCTTATCTTGGGGGTCCTTATACTGGGAGCATCGTAATCCTGGGGGGTCCTAATCCTGGGGGGTCCTTATCTTGGGAGGTCCTTATCCTGGGGGCATCCTTATTCTGGGGAGTCCTACTCCTGGGGGCATCCTTATTCTGGGGACTCCTACTCCTGGGGGTCCTTTTCCTGGGGGGCTGCTTATCCTGGGGACATCCTACTCCTGAGGGTCCTAATTTTAGGGGCATCCTAATCCTGGGGGACCTAATCCTGGGGGGTCCTTATCCTGGGGGCATCATAATCCTGGGGCCATCCTAATCCTGCATGCTCCTAATCCCTGGGGGCATCCTACTCCTGGGGGTCCTTTTCCTGGGGGGTCTTTATACTGGGGGCATCCTAATCCTGGGGACATCCTACTCCTGGGGGTCCTAATCTTGGGGGGTCCTTATCCTGGGGGATGCCAGTCTTGGGGGGTCCTTATCCTGGGTCTGCTAAGTGTTTGGGGGACCCTTGGAGGGGTCGGTGTTCCGGCAATGAATGTCATAAACATTGAAACTATCATTTTTTCTTTGTAAATATCAGGACAAGACACACCCCCTTCACAGGACACACCCCCTTCACAGAACACACCCCCTTCACAGGATACACCCCTGCACAGGGCACACCCCCTGTACAGGACACAGCCCTGCACAGGACACACCCCCTGCATAGAACACACACCCTGCACAGGACACACCCCCTGTACAGGACACACCCCTGCACAGGACACACCCCCTGCACAGGACACACCCCCTGCACAGGACACACACTCTGCACAGGACACACCCCTTGCACAGGACACACCCCTGCACAGGACACACCCCCTGCACAGGACACACACCCTGCACAGGACACACCCCCTGTACAGGACACACCCCTTGCACAGGACACACCCCCTGTACAGGACACACACTCTGCACAGGACACACACCCTGCACAGGACACACCCCTGCACAGGACACACACCCTGCACAGGACACACCCCCTGTACAGGACACACCCCTGCACAGGACACACCCCCTGCACAGGACACACACTCTGCACAGGACACACCCCTTGCACAGGACACACCCCTGCACAGGACACACGCCCGGTACAGGACACACCCCTGCAAAGGACACACCCCCTGCACAGGTAAAGTAGGAGCATTTGCATCAAGAAGTGCCTCACCAGTCTCTGTGGGGGAGGGGGTCACTGATGTAAGGGGGGGGGGTCACAGGAATAAAAGTCCCTTACATATTAGTACCCCCCTCTTTACCTGAGTGCATTCACTCTGCAGAGGGTGGTCTCTACTTATGGTCACCAGAGTCCCGACTCCCCCCCTCCCCCACATACAAACAATGGAGTCCCCAGTATTCCCCTTTAAATCAGAGTCCACAGAGTTACCCCGTACACCAGGGCCGGATCCAGCCTCTCTGATGTGGGGGGTGCAGTAAAAAATGTCAGAGAGGCCGAGGATGGACTCTGATGATATTTGCACTGAAAACTGACATTTGATGTACTTTTTGTGTCAGTAGAAAATGTTGTCTCTGTCAGTAAATTTCACTTAAGCAGGTTGGTAACGCTGACACCCCTCCCCCCCTGGAGCGATCCCAGACCACATGCCCTTAACATGGGAGGGTTCCCTGGACCTGCCATGGGTGACCCCCTCCCCCGCCCTGGTTTTGGGGGTTTGCAGACTGGGGGGGGGGAAGTCTTGTACTCTGATCTCTGATCTCCCAGCTATAAGCTAATCCATTGTGGTGGGACCTGCTCCTCTCTGTGAAGATTTGGGGTTCTCCTTCTACTAGAGGAAGTATTTCAGGGAGATTAGTAAAATTATTATATGGGTTTTGTTTGGTGCCAACAGTTTGCTCTGCACTTTATGAGGGCGCACAGTACAGTCTCCATGCAATCCAATACACGGGGATCTTACTGCTGGTGCCCCCCGATCATAAGGAAGCCAGTTGGTTGTCCATCCCTAAATGAAGAACTGGTTTTGGGTAGACTCTTCCTTGACAGATTTGTTGGATGTTGAAGTTTCGTACAGCTGACTTCATTCTTTGGTTTCTTTCCCAGGTTTCTGAGATTGGACACAACAGAGACCATGCAGAGCATTAAGTGTGTGGTAGTCGGGGACGGGGCTGTGGGGAAAACTTGTCTTCTAATGCGTTACCAAACCAATACCTTCCCTGATGAGTTCTACCCAAGCGTGCTTGATGACTACACTGGCCCCATTACAGTGGATGGAAGAACTATGAGCCTAAACTTGTGGGACACACACGGCAATGAAGACTATGACCGACTAAGACCATTGTCTTACCCCCAGACCAACGTCTTCATCATCTGCTTCTCCATTGCCAGTCCTCCATCTTATGAGAACGTCAAGAACAAGTGGTACCCTGAAGTGGTCCATCATTGTCCTAACGTTCCCATCCTCCTGGTGGGCACCAAGAAGGATCTTAGAACCAACCTGGATGTCATCAAAGAACTAAAAGAGCAGAACCAGCTACCAATCACTTACCAACAAGGGGTCAGCCTGTCCAAGCAAATTCACGCAGTGAAATACATGGAGTGCTCAGCGCTGAACCAAGATGGCGTCCAAGACGTTTTCTCAGAGTCAGTGAGAGCCGTTCTCAACCCAGTAAAAAAGAGTCCATGTGTCTTACTGTGAAAAGAAGATGCCTCCAAGATGACGATCTGCTCACTGGGACCTCCTCGTGCTGGTCTCAGATCACGTGACTTTGTCCTGAAGAACCACAACCTACGTAGACCTCAAAGACCAATATTGCAGACTCCTCTATGTGTTCCTTATGTAAAATGTTCATTAGACCAAAGAAACCCCAGATGAAGATGAAAATGTCCGACCTCCAGCAATATCTTCAATGGTTTTGTCTGTTGCGGTGTTGGGCACAATATATATATATATATGGCTGCTACTCAGAATATATAATAAATAACCTTCATCATATTTTAGACTATTAACCCTTGTCTGGCCGCACTCTCGCCAGTACTCCAAGGAGTCCATTGTCTCTAAAGCTGGCTCACTATTTGCAGGAAACCCCCTCCTTCAACAAGTGCGTCAACATTTTCAAGGGCCCCAACTTAGCCAGCAGAAGACTAACCTTAAAGACTGTAAACAAAGGACCTGCTACGAGCGCAATTTACAGCTCCTTGTGCTGGTCTCAGATCACGTGACTTTGTCCTGAAGAACCACAACCTATGTAGACCTCAAAGACCAATATTACAGACTCTTCTATGTGTTCCTTCTGTAAAATGTTCATTAGACCAAAGAAACCCCCAGATGAAGACGAAAATGTCCGACCTCCAGCAATATCTTCAATGGTTTTGTCTGTTGCGGTGTTGGGCACAATATATATATATGGCTGCTGCTCAGAATATATAATAAATAACCTTCATCATATTTTAGAGTATTAACCCTTGCCAGTCCATCATCTTGAGAGAACGTAAAGCACAAGTGGTATCCTGAAGTGGTCCATCATTGTCCTAATGTTCCCATCCTCCTGGTGGGCACCAAGAAGGATCTTAGAACCAACCTGGATGCCATCAAAGAACTAAAAGAGCAGAACCAGCTACCAATCACTTACCAACAGCCTATATATATATATATATGTCTGCTGGTCAGAATATATAATAAATAACCTTCATCATATTTTAGAGTATTAACCCTTGTCTGGCCGCACTCTCGCCAGTGCTCCAAGGAGACCATTGTCTCTAAAGCTGGCTCACTATTTGCAGGAAACCCCTCCTTCAACAAGTGCGTCAACATTTTCAAGGGCCCCAACTTAGCCAGCAGAAGACTAACCTTAAAGACTGTAAACAAAAGACCTGCTACGAGCGCAATTTACAGCATATTCATATTTCTCTATTTTCAGAAGGCCGAGGCCTAGCTTCCTCACCTCAAGTGTCCTTAGCCCTTATCGACATTAGTACCGTCCTGCTGTTGCCCTATGCTGCTCATTTATTAAAGACAACTACAGCTTATTCCGGTTTGGTTAGAACTTAAGGTAGCACTCTAACCATCTCAAGTGAAGCCTTATTATAGTGTAAGATATGAGGAAATCCTCGTTGTTATACTCTGCTTGTCTGAACATTACTTGATAATATACTTTGTTACTTTTCCACAACGTCTCGAGTCTCATTTCCGGGTGATCCTAAGTATTATCACAAATCATTAATCTCTACCTATTGACATGCACACCCGAGGTGTCAGTGGCTATGGACGTACTTACCCGAGGTGTCAGTGGTGCTGAGGTCTTCGCCAAGTTCAAGGTAAGAACAGAAGACCGGACATATTTTACAATTGCACAGTTTCTGGTCCATATTGTCCTTACTGAGAAGTTCTTCACATCCACCGACCACCTTTGAATTATTATGTAAAGGTAAAGGTTCTTGTTTGACACAATTCACCAATATTGGTTGAACTTGATGGACTTGTGTCCTTTTTCAACCAGACTAACTATATAACTATATAACTATCTGCTCAAGGCCAGGTGTGGAGTTACTCAAGGGGTACATGTGGTGCCCTGGTGTCTCTCTAAGGAACCCGGGTCTGAAATAAGACATTGGGGTTTATGAGTATCACTGCAATACAAGATAAGCCAGTGAGTCTAAGAGGAGAAGTTGCAGTGGGTAACCAAAGGAGGAAACAGCAACCAGTCATTGGCATGGTGCCTGGTTGGGTGACAGGTCCTCTGGTAGCAAGGGGGTTTGGTGTTCTGACTCCCTCCCTAGCTGTCCGTCTACACTGGTCACCAGGAGTGCAGCAGGGTTATAGAGACCTATAACCTGGTCACGTGGTACGTAAGGCAAGAGTGAAGGGAGAGGAGGCATGAGGTCAACGCTAAGTGCTCGGAGGGACCCCATTCTGTTACTGGGAGTGAGATGACAGAGGTATGCTGACTGATGGAGAAGGAAGAGGCTCCACATGTCCCTTCTAATGCAACACATACACCTGTACAAGTGTGTAGGAGGAGGACAACATCTTCTGGAGGAACTCCGCATACAACACTACACACGAGTGGCTCATCTCTGAGTTGGGGGACTGCCTTAATGTTTGATTCTTCACATGACCATGGCTCCTGCCTGGTCCTGGACAATGGTGAGCATGCCTTCCGGTGAGGTTTTACCCATGTGGTAGTATGTGTGACTCCAAACACCGCCTGGAATACATTTTATAAGAAATAGGGACTTTAAGGAAAACAAGGTCTGATAGGGCCCAATGATTCCATCCCTAGGGACTTTAAATGATAACACAGCCTGGTAAGGTCGTGAGTATCCATCCCAATTACATTAACCATCAAGGAGGGGAAATAATTTACAAGGGGGGGGGGAGGGTGGGACTTTAAATGCAGCACATGGAAGCAAAACAATAAAAGGGCGAATGTGAAGAAGTTTTATTGATACATCCATCTAGATATACAAAAATACATAATAATAATGCAAATAAATATAAATAAATAAATACGAAATAAAAATGCCAGATAACATACAAATAATGATACATATGATGATAAATCCATTAAAAATACACTACAATTAAGTGCATTTATAATATAAAATAAGCAAGACAATATAAAAATAAATATAAAAATTCATATGATGTAAACAATAAAGCTTTTCCTCATTCGTCTCTAAGGACATGGTATATAACAATACTTTAAAGGTAAAATCCGCAGGACCTATGACCTCACTAAAACTGAAGGGGGAGTAAAAATTCTATATTGACCTAGAGGTCTTAATGCAATTTGGTAAATACATAGAAACCGGTAGCTCTACGCGTTTCGTGACTTAGCCGCCACTCATCAGGAGCGAGCATATATGGGATCTAGGAAAAAAGATTTTTTATATGAAAATAGAAAAATTAATTAAATATATATCAAAAATAAATAAATAAATTATATATATAAATGACTAGAGAAACAAGGTTGGATAGATAATCCCAACCAAAGCTAACTTACTAGAATTCGCTATGTAGCCGATGCGGTAATGGGACTGAAAGAGCGGTCCGGAGAACAGCTCCAACCGGGAGCTGAGGTGGACAAACACCCAGCACCGATATGGGCGATAGCCAGGGTGAGTGACTCGCAGAGACATTCTAAAGGGAGAGAAAGGAATGGGGTGAGAAAAGATAGAAGGGGGAAAGGGAGGGGGGGCAAAGAAAGGGAGAAGGGGTTAAAGAAAACCCAAATAGAAAAATTACACGAATATGTACAAAGATGTAAAAAGAGGAAAGAAAAAAAGGGGGGGGGGAAATGAGGAAAGAAGTGAAGGATATGTGAGTGGTGGGTAAAGCATAATGGTATGCAGAAGGGGGAGTGAGATTGGTACAATTGTGAAACTAGAAACCAGTGAGTTAAAATATTCAAAATTAAGTGTTGAGTGAAAACAAGTTACCTGGTAAAACATGTTGGTATCAGTGAAAAGAAGCCGAAGAGATCAGATACTGGCTAAACCCAGTAAAGGTGGACATAAGGAACGCCCTGCCTGCCAGGTACACCCGGGGGAGGGGGGGGGGAAAAGGGGGGAACAGCCCAGAAAGAACGTCGGTCACAGGGGAGTCCACCAACGCCACGCCATTTGACGGAGGGGAAGGCCCCGTGCGCCGGGAACCGGAACCTCCGGTCCAATCTCACTCCCCCTTCTGCATACCATTATGCTTTACCCACCACTCACATATCCTTCACTTCTTTCCTCATTTCCCCCCCCCCTTTTTTTCTTTCCTCTTTTTACATCTTTGTACATATTCGTGTAATTTTTCTATTTGGGTTTTCTTTAACCCCTTCTCCCTTTCTTTGCCCCCCCTCCCTTTCCCCCTTCTATCTTTTCTCACCCCATTCCTTTCTCTCCCTTTAGAATGTCTCTGCGAGTCACTCACCCTGGCTATCGCCCATATCGGTGCTGGGTGTTTGTCCACCTCAGCTCCCGGTTGGAGCTGTTCTCCGGACCGCTCTTTCAGTCCCATTACCGCATCGGCTACATAGCGAATTCTAGTAAGTTAGCTTTGGTTGGGATTATCTATCCAACCTTGTTTCTCTAGTCATTTATATATATAATTTATTTATTTATTTTTGATATATATTTAATTAATTTTTCTATTTTCATATAAAAAATCTTTTTTCCTAGATCCCATATATGCTCGCTCCTGATGAGTGGCGGCTAAGTCACGAAACGCGTAGAGCTACCGGTTTCTATGTATTTACCAAATTGCATTAAGACCTCTAGGTCAATATAGAATTTTTACTCCCCCTTCAGTTTTAGTGAGGTCATAGGTCCTGCGGATTTTACCTTTAAAGTATTGTTATATACCATGTCCTTAGAGACGAATGAGGAAAAGCTTTATTGTTTGCATCATATGAATTTTTATATTTATTTTTATATTGTCTTGCTTATTTTATATTATAAATGCACTTAATTGTAGTGTATTTTTAATGGATTTATCATCATATGTATCATTATTTGTATGTTATCTGGCATTTTTATTTCGTATTTATTTATTTATATTTATTTGCATTATTATTATGTATTTTTGTATATCTAGATGGATGTATCAATAAAACTTCTTCACATTCGCCCTTTTATTGTTTTGCTTCCATGTGCTGCATTTAAAGTCCCACCCTCCCCCCCCCTTGTAAATTATTTCCCCTCCTTGATGGTTACCGCCTGGAATAGCCCAAAGAATGCATCCTGGGGTGGGGGGGCTTTTAGTCCTCATATGTGACCCAGATCTTGGTGCCCAATGAATTAACGGGAAACATGGAGGAAAGGTCCATCATCAACCCCACTACCCGTTACACTTTTGGTGCCAAATGGGGCGCTATGATCACTGCATGCCCCTGAAGATCACCCCTAAAAGACCATGGCCATGCTTAGTTTTCTAGAGCTTGCCCAGCAATACTCCACGTGAACTGCGCACAGGTCCATCATCAACCCCACTACCCCTTACACGTGTGCCATCCAATGTGGGGCTACGATCGCCACATACTCCTGAACACCACCCCCAAAGAATCCATGGCCGTAGTTGGTTTTCTAGAATTTGCCCAGGCTTGTCCTCCAACACTCAGTTCCATACACGTGAACTGCACACAGTGCCGGATTTACACCTTGGAGGTCCTCAACATAGAAATGAAATAATATGACAAATAAACAAAGTGAAGTGAATGATAAACCACATTTGTTCTAAGAAAAAAATAAGTTGGGTTCCGAAGAAGACACATTTTATTGACTGCCTACATTACACGGGTCATTGGAACCCGCCAATCATACATCACAGTTCACGTTACACGGGTCATTGGAACCGGCCAATCAAACATCACAGTTCACATTACACAGATCACTGGAACCGGCCAATCATACATCACAGTTCACATTACACGGGTCATTGGAACCGGCCAATCATACATCACAGTTCACATTACACGGGTCACTGGAACCGGCCAATCATACATCACAGTTCACATTACACGGATCATTGGAACCGGTAAATCATACATCACAGTTCACATTACACGGGTCACTGGAACCGGCCAATCATACATCACAGTTCACATTACACGGGTCATTGGAACCGGCCAATCAAACATCACAGTTCACATTACACAGATCATTGGAACCGGCCAATCATACATCACAGTTCACATTACACAGATCATTGGAACCGGCCAATCATACATCACAGTTCACATTACACGGGTCACTGGAACCGGCCAATCGTACATCAGAGTTCACATTACACGGGTCACTGGAACCGGCCAATCATACATCACAGTTCACATTACACGGGTCATTGGAACCGGCCAATCATACATCACAGTTCACATTACACGGGTCATTGGAACCGGCCAATCATACATCACAGTTCACATTACACGGGTCATTGGAACCGGCCAATCATACATCACAGTTCAGATTACATGGATCATTGGAACCGGCCAATCATACATCACAGTTCACATTACACGGGTCATTGGAACCGGCCAATCATACATCACAGTTCACATTACACGGGTCATTGGAACCGGCCAATCATACATCACAGTTCACATTACATGGATCATTGGAACCGGTAAATCATACATCACAGTTCACATTACACGGGTCACTGGAACCGGCCAATCATACATCACAGTTCAGATTACACGGGTCACTGGAACCGGCCAATCATACATCACAGTTCACATTACACGGGTCATTGGAACCGGCCAATCATACATCACAGTTCACATTACACGGGTCACTGGAACCGGCCAATCATACATCACAGTTCACATTACACGGGTCATTGGAACCGGCCAATCATACATCACAGTTCAGATTACACGGGTCACTGGAACCGGCCAATCATACATCACAGTTCACATTACACGGGTCACTGGAACCGGCCAATCATACATCACAGTTCACATTACACGGGTCATTGGAACCGGCCAATCATACACCACAGTTCACATTACACGGGTCACTGGAACCGGCCAATCATACATCACAGTTCACATTACACGGATCATTGGAACCGGTAAATCATACATCACAGTTCACATTACACGGGTCATTGGAACCGGCCAATCATACATCACAGTTCACATTACACGGGTCACTGGAACCGGCCAATCATACATCACAGTTCACATTACACGGATCATTGGAACCGGTAAATCATACATCACAGTTCACATTACACGGGTCACTGGAACCGGCCAATCATACATCACAGTTCACATTACACGGGTCATTGGAACCGGCCAATCATACATCACAGTTCACATTACACGGGTCACTGGAACCGGCCAATCATACATCACAGTTCACATTACACGGGTCACTGGAACCGGCCAATCATACATCACAGTTCACATTACACGGGTCACTGGAACCGGCCAATCATACATCACAGTTCACATTACATGGGTCATTGGAACCGGCCAATCATACATCACAGTTCACATTACACGGGTCACTGGAACCGGCCAATCATACATCACAGTTCACATTACACGGGTCACTGGAACCGGCCAATCATACATCACAGTTCACATTACACGGGTCACTGGAACCGGCCAATCATACATCACAGTTCACATTACACGGGTCACTGGAACCGGCCAATCATACATCACAGTTCACATTACACGGGTCACTGGAACCGGCCAATCATACATCACAGTTCACATTACACGGGTCACTGGAACCGGCCAATCATACATCACAGTTCACATTACACGGGTCACTGGAACCGGCCAATCATACATCACAGTTCACATTACACGGGTCACTGGAACCGGCCAATCATACATCACAGTTCACATTACACGGGTCACTGGAACCGGCCAATCATACATCACAGTTCACATTACACGGGTCATTGGAACCGGCCAATCATACATCACAGTTCACATTACACGGATCATTGGAACCGGCCAATCATACATCACAGTTCACATTACACGGGTCACTGGAACCGGCCAATCATACATCACAGTTCACATTACACGGGTCATTGGAACCGGCCAATCATACATCACAGTTCACATTACACAGATCATTGGAACCGGCCAATCATACATCACAGTTCACATTACACGGATCATTGGAACCGGTAAATCATACATCACAGTTCACATTACACGGGTCACTGGAACCGGCCAATCATACATCACAGTTCACATTACACAGATCATTGGAACCGGCCAATCATACATCACAGTTCACATTACACGGGTCACTGGAACCGGCCAATCATACATCACAGTTCACATTACACGGATCATTGGAACCGGTAAATCATACATCACAGTTCACATTACACGGGTCACTGGAACCGGCCAATCATACATCACAGTTCACATTACACGGGTCATTGGAACCGGCCAATCATACATCACAGTTCACATTACACGGGTCACTGGAACCGGCCAATCATACATCACAGTTCACATTACACGGGTCACTGGAACCGGCCAATCATACATCACAGTTCACATTACACGGGTCACTGGAACCGGCCAATCATACATCACAGTTCACATTACACGGGTCACTGGAACCGGCCAATCATACATCACAGTTCACATTACACGGGTCACTGGAACCGGCCAATCATACATCACAGTTCACATTACACGGGTCACTGGAACCGGCCAATCATACATCACAGTTCACATTACACGGGTCACTGGAACCGGCCAATCATACATCACAGTTCACATTACACGGGTCACTGGAACCGGCCAATCATACATCACAGTTCACATTACACGGGTCATTGGAACCGGCCAATCAAACATCACAGTTCACATTACACGGGTCACTGGAACCGGCCAATCATACATCACAGTTCACATTACACGGGTCATTGGAACCGGCCAATCATACATCACAGTTCACATTACACGGATCATTGGAACCGGCCAATCATACATCACAGTTCACATTACACGGGTCACTGGAACCGGCCAATCATACATCACAGTTCACATTACACGGGTCATTGGAACCGGCCAATCATACATCACAGTTCACATTACACAGATCATTGGAACCGGCCAATCATACATCACAGTTCACATTACACGGATCATTGGAACCGGTAAATCATACATCACAGTTCACATTACACGGGTCACTGGAACCGGCCAATCATACATCACAGTTCACATTACACAGATCATTGGAACCGGCCAATCATACATCACAGTTCACATTACACGGGTCACTGGAACCGGCCAATCGTACATCACAGTTCACATTACACGGGTCATTGGAACCGGCCAATCATACATCACAGTTCACATTACACGGATCATTGGAACCGGTAAATCATACATCACAGTTCACATTACACGGGTCACTGGAACCGGCCAATCATACATCACAGTTCACATTACACGGGTCATTGGAACCGGCCAATCATACATCACAGTTCACATTACACGGGTCACTGGAACCGGCCAATCATACATCACAGTTCACATTACACGGGTCACTGGAACCGGCCAATCATACATCACAGTTCACATTACACGGGTCACTGGAACCGGCCAATCATACATCACAGTTCACATTACACGGGTCATTGGAACCGGCCAATCATACATCACAGTTCACATTACACGGGTCACTGGAACCGGCCAATCATACATCACAGTTCACATTACACGGGTCACTGGAACCGGCCAATCATACATCACAGTTCACATTACACGGGTCACTGGAACCGGCCAATCATACATCACAGTTCACATTACACGGGTCACTGGAACCGGCCAATCATACATCACAGTTCACATTACACGGGTCACTGGAACCGGCCAATCATACATCACAGTTCACATTACACGGGTCACTGGAACCGGCCAATCATACATCACAGTTCACATTACACAGATCATTGGAACCGGCCAATCATACATCACAGTTCACATTACACGGGTCATTGGAACCGGCCAATCATACATCACAGTTCACATTACACGGGTCACTGGAACCGGCCAATCATACATCACAGTTCACATTACACGGGTCATTGGAACCGGCCAATCATACATCACAGTTCACATTACACGGGTCACTGGAACCGGCCAATCATACATCACAGTTCACATTACACAGATCATTGGAACCGGCCAATCATACATCACAGTTCACATTACACGGGTCATTGGAACCGGCCAATCATACATCACAGTTCACATTACATGGGTCATTGGAACCGGCCAATCATACATCACAGTTCACATTACACGGGTTAGTGGAACCGGCCAATCATACATCACAGTTCACATTACACGGGTCACTGGAACCGGCCAATCATACATCACAGTTCACATTACACAGATCATTGGAACCGGCCAATCATACATCACAGTTCACATTACACGGGTCATTGGAACCGGCCAATCATACATCACAGTTCACATTACACGGGTCACTGGAACCGGCCAATCATACATCACAGTTCACATTACACGGGTCATTGGAACCGGCCAATCATACATCACAGTTCACATTACACGGGTCACTGGAACCGGCCAATCATACATCACAGTTCACATTACACAGATCATTGGAACCGGCCAATCATACATCACAGTTCACATTACACGGGTCACTGGAACCGGCCAATCATACATCACAGTTCACATTACACAGATCATTGGAACCGGCCAATCATACATCACAGTTCACATTACACGGGTCATTGGAACCGGCCAATCATACATCACAGTTCACATTACATGGGTCATTGGAACCGGCCAATCATACATCACAGTTCTGCATCACCCTACAATACTTAAGCCGCCCATAGATGGGTGGAATCTCGGTTGGTTCAGCAGGAATCCTCCGAGATTGGATCCATGTATGGGCAAGCTGGTTGTACTCCATCCATCGATTGACTTGGGTAAAACCAGCCTGTTGGATTCTTTACATGTGATTACAGCCAATGGCTACAGCAGTAATCTCCGTGCTCCTCCAGGGAGGGGCAATGTAGGGGGCGTCTCCCCATCACTGAGGTTATAAATGGGCCAATGGAGGGATTTCCTTTCCCCTGTGATGGAAGGAAAGTCACCTACCCCATGGGCTGCCCAACTCCCCAAACTCTATGATGGAGAGGACACGGCTCCGGGCAGCCAGGAGGCACAGAGCACTTCATGGTGATTCTCAGATCATCCTTTATCAGGCCCAACCTGCCCAACAACCTTCCTCCCGAACAACTAGTGACCACCGCGGTCCAACGTATTCTAAGTGTAGCACCCCCGGGGTTTAGTCAGGGGGCTCCTCACAAAGTTACTTGCCAGGAGAGGTCACGCTGGGTAATTTATAGAGATCCATTCATTTCTCCCTAAGTTTGGCCTTGTTGCACTTTTCTCTTTTACCACTAGGTGGCCGAGTACTTGGTGGTACTAGATACGAAAAGGGCAACCCAAGGTCAGGTTATGGGTATATGGGGTATCTCTGCCAATGGGCAGGGGTTTTCTAGAGTCCCTTGGCTTGTTGGGAGAGCCTATATATTCGGGTGAGGTGAGGAGATCTAGATTCTGGACGGCTGTCTGGGTGGACGTGTGTCGTGTGCCCCGGGCTGTTATGCCAGAGATTGGGCCTATCCTGCGGGCATCTGACTGCCAGGCTGTGTGAGGGTCTATGCAGAAGCAAGAGGGCAGCGCAGGGATGGGATTGCGGCTTGCGGTCCAACCAGAAGCCGGCCAGCCGGAGAACCTGACGTGGTCGGAGGTAGAAGGGAGGCTTCACCACAAGGGGACCTTCCACCTTATTACCGGGGGGCACAGAGGGTAACTGAAACAAGTACCGGGGCAGCATTCTCATGGAACGGGCACGGGGGAGAACCAGGAGTTTTCAGGTGGTGATGAAGTCAGGGGCCCGACCAGCGGAGGTGACACTTGCACAGCAGCCTTGTGTGCCAAGCCGGGGACCGAGCCGGCCAGTGGGGGGCGAAGCTTGAGAAGTGTCTGGAGCCCAATAACGTTGCCCACCTTGCACCCACCATGCCTCCCAACCCCCCACATACAGAAGGGCATCAGCTGTCTTTGGCCCGGAAAGTTCTCATTAGACCAAAGGAGGCCGGAGACCTTCCTACATAAGAGCCACACCACCTCCTGAAAAGCGATCGGCGAGCCCTTCATCATGTCATAAATCTGCCTGCTGAGATGGAGAGAGACGTGACCGGAGTGCAGCACACTGGACAATTTCCTCCGCCAGAGGGGCCAGAGGGGCCAGAGGGGCCAGAGGGGCCAGAGGGGCCAGAGGGGCCAGAGGAGCCAGAGGGGCCAGAGGGGCCAGAGGAGCCAGAGGGGCCAGAGGGGCCAGAGGGGCCCAGTGCCATTGCCCCTCCCCCCCTTTATAAATCCAACACTGAGCGCACATACCTACCTCGGCTCCTGACCCCGATGCCCTCCTCCGATTGGTGGAGAGGAGAAAAGGGGGAGTATATAGCAATGAAATCCAGAACGTGGCTCGGGTCTTCCACGTGCTGCGAGTCATCATGTCTGGACAGCCAAGACCCCGGAGTTCAGTTCATTTCCTCAGCAGGGTTTGCCCAATGCCAGGCGGGCGCCAGTCATCTGCCCCACCTGTCTGAGATGCCGGTCTCTCCTTCACCCATTGCCCCACTGCGAGGTGGCCTTATGCCAGTCTATAGTCGGGTCCCCAGTAGCCCTCAATGGAGACGGATTGCCGGGAACTTCCGAGGACAACGGAGCCAATTCCAGCCACAGGACCTTCACCCAACCCCCGAAGAGTCTCCTGGGAAGGACTCCCAATGGATATCGGAGCCCTGAGGCTCTATGATCCTGGAGCTGAGTCTCCACCTGGAGGTCCTCCCGGGTGAGGCTTCCAACTCCACAACTGCCTATTGTTACCCTCCCCATCAGCCCATATTACCCCCCATGGACATCCCGAGGACACCCAGAATGTCAAGAGGGAGTGCCAACGGAGGGCGACCCTTCTCCAGGGGCATCCAGCATTCATGCCCCTCCCAATGCCACACACACCCCCAAATATACCCAAAATATACCCCAAATATACCCCCAAATATACCCCATATATACCCTCAAATATACCACAAATATACTCTAAAATATATAAAAAATATACCCCAAATATACCCCAAATATACCCCAAATATACCCCCAAATATTCCCCAAATATACCCCAAATATACCCCAAATATACCCCAAATATACCCCCAAATATTCCCCAAATATACCCCAAATATACCCCCAAATATTCCCCAAATATACCCCAAATATACCCTCAAATATACCCCATACATACCCCAAATATACCCAAAATATACCCCAAATATACCGCAAATATACCCCAAATATAACCCAAATATACCCCAAATATACCCCAAGTATACCCCCAAATATACTCCATATATACCCCAAATATACCCTCAAATATACCCCCAAATATACCCCAAGTATACCCCAAATATTCCCCAAATATACCCCATATATACCCCAAATATACCCCAAATATACCCCAAGTATACCCCAAATATTCCACAAATATACCCCAAATATACTGCAAATATACCCCCAAATATACCCCAAATATTCCACAAATATACCCCAAATATACCGCAAATATACCCCATTTATACCCCAAATATACCCCATATATACCCCAAATATACCCCATATATACCCCATATATACCCCAAATATACCCCAAATATTCCCCAAATATACCCCAAATATACCCTCAAATATACCCCCAAATATACCCCAAATATACCCCCATTTATACCCCAAATATACCCCATATATACCCCAAATATACCCCAAATATACCCCAAGTATACCCCAAATATTCCACAAATATACCCCAAATATACTGCAAATATACCCCCAAATATACCCCAAATATTCCACAAATATACCCCAAATATACCGCAAATATACCCCCATTTATACCCCAAATATACCCCATATATACCCCAAATATACCCCATATATACCCCATATATACCCCAAATATACCCCAAATATTCCCCAAATATACCCCAAATATACCCTCAAATATACCCCCAAATATACCCCAAATATACCCCCATTTATACCCCAAATATACCCCATATATACCCCAAATATACCCCAAATATACCCCAAATATACCCCATATATACCCCAAATATACCCTATATATACCCCATATATACCCCAAATATACCCCAAATAATCCCCAAATATACCCCAAATATACCCCCAAATATACCCCAAATAATCCCCAAATATACCGCAAATATACCCCCAAATATACCCTCAAATATACCCCAAATATAACCCCAAATATACCCCATATATACTCCATATATACCCCAAATATACCCCCAAATATACCCCAAATATACCCCAAATCACCCTCAAATATAACCCCCCAAAAATACCCCAACTATATACTCAATTATACCCTCAAATATTCACTCAAATATACCCCAAAACCAACAACAAATCATTGACAAGATGCCAGACCCCTCCCCCACATTCCATCCATGACATAAGGCTGCTGGCTTTGCGGGGAGGGGACATTTCTTCTTGTTTTCTGCACTTTACCTTTCTCTGTGCAGCGCCCTCCGGGATTGTACACAATGCTTCTCTCTGTGCAGCGCCCTCCTGGATTGTACACAATGCTTCTCTATGTACAGCACCCCCTCCTGGATTGTACACAATGCTTCTCTATGTACAGCACCCCCTCCTGGATTGTACACAATGCTTCTCTATGTACAGCGCCCCCTCCTGGATTGTACACAATGCTTCTCTATGTACAGCGCCCCCTCCTGGATTGTGTACAATGCTTCTCTATGTACAGCGCCCCCTCCTGGATTGTACACAATGCTTCTCTATGTACAGCACCCCCTCCTGGATTGTGCACAATGCTTCTCTATGTACAGCGCCCCCTCCTGGATTGTACACAATGCTTCTCTATGTACAGCGCCCCCTCCTGGATTGTGTACAATGCTTCTCTATGTACAGCGCCCCCTCCTGGATTGTACACAATGCTTCTCTATGTACAGCACCCCCTCCTGGATTGTGCACAATGCTTCTCTATGTACAGCGCCCCCTCCTGGATTGTACACAATGCTTCTCTATGTACAGCACCCCCTCCTGGATTGTGCACAATGCTTCTCTATGTACAGCGCCCCCTCCTGGATTGTACACAATGCTTCTCTATGTACAGCGCCCCCTCCTGGATTGTGTACAATGCTTCTCTATGTACAGCGCCCCCTCCTGGATTGTACACAATGCTTCTCTATGTACAGCGCCCTCCTGGATTGTACACAATGCTTCTCTCTGTGCAGCGCCCTCCTGGATTGTACACAATGCTTCTCTATGTACAGCGCCCCCTCCTGGATTGTACACAATGCTTCTCTATGTACAGCACCCCCTCCTGGATTGTACACAATGCTTCTCTATGTACAGCGCCCCCTCCTGGATTGTACACAATGCTTCTCTATGTACAGCGCCCCCTCCTGGATTGTGTACAATGCTTCTCTATGTACAGCGCCCCCTCCTGGATTGTACACAATGCTTCTCTATGTACAGCGCCCTCCTGGATTGTACACAATGCTTCTCTATGTACAGCGCCCTCCTGGATTGTACACAATGCTTCTCTATGTACAGCGCCCTCCTGGATTGTACACAATGCTTCTCTATGTACAGCGCCCCCTCCTGGATTGTACACAATGCTTCTCTATGTACAGCGCCCCCTCCTGGATTGTACACAATGCTTCTCTATGTACAGCGCCCCCTCCTGGATTGTGTACAATGCTTCTCTATGTACAGCGCCCCCTCCTGGATTGTACACAATGCTTCTCTATGTACAGCGCCCTCCTGGATTGTACACAATGCTTCTCTATGTACAGCGCCCTCCTGGATTGTACACAATGCTTCTCTATGTACAGCGCCCTCCTGGATTGTACACAATGCTTCTCTATGTACAGCGCCCCCTCCTGGATTGTACACAATGCTTCTCTATGTACAGCACCCCCTCCTGGATTGTACACAATGCTTCTCTATGTACAGCGCCCCCTCCTGGATTGTACACAATGCTTCTCTATGTACAGCGCCCCCTCCTGGATTGTGTACAATGCTTCTCTATGTACAGCGCCCTCCTGGATTGTGCACAATGCTTCTCTATGTACAGCGCCCCCTCCTGGATTGTACACAATGCTTCTCTATGTACAGCGCCCCCTCCTGGATTGTACACAATGCTTCTCTATGTACAGCGCCCTCCTGGATTGTGCACAATGCTTCTCTATGTACAGCGCCCCCTCCGGGATTGTACACAATGCTTCTCTATGTACAGCACCCCCTCCTGGATTGTACACAATGCTTCTCTATGTACAGCGCCCTCTCCGGGATTGTACACAATGCTTCTCTATGTACAGCGCCCTCCTGGATTGTGTACAATGCTTCTCTATGTACAGCGCCCCCTCCTGGATTGTACACAATGCTTCTCTATGTACAGCGCCCCCTCCTGGATTGTACACAATGCTTCTCTATGTACAGCGCCCCCTCCTGGATTGTACACAATGCTTCTCTATGTACAGCGCCCCCTCCTGGATTGTACACAATGCTTCTCTATGTACAGCGCCCTCCTGGATTGTGCACAATGCTTCTCTATGTACAGCGCCCCCTCCTGGATTGTACACAATGCTTCTCTATGTACAGCGCCCCCTCCTGGATTGTACACAATGCTTCTCTATGTACAGCGCCCTCCTGGATTGTGCACAATGCTTCTCTATGTACAGCGCCCCCTCCTGGATTGTACACAATGCTTCTCTATGTACAGCGCCCCCTCCTGGATTGTACACAATGCTTCTCTATGTACAGCGCCCTCCTGGATTGTGCACAATGCTTCTCTATGTACAGCGCCCCCTCCGGGATTGTACACAATGCTTCTCTATGTACAGCGCCCCCTCCGGGATTGTACACAATGCTTCTCTATGTACAGCGCCCTCCTGGATTGTGTACAATGCTTCTCTATGTACAGCGCCCTCCTGGATTGTACACAATGCTTCTCTATGTACAGCACCCCCTCCTGGATTGTACACAATGCTTCTCTATGTACAGCGCCCCCTCCTGGATTGTGTACAATGCTTCTCTATGTACAGCGCCCCCTCCTGGATTGTACACAATGCTTCTCTATGTACAGCGCCCTCCTGGATTGTGCACAATGCTTCTCTATGTACAGCGCCCCCTCCGGGATTGTACACAATGCTTCTCTATGTACAGCACCCCCTCCTGGATTGTACACAATGCTTCTCTATGTACAGCGCCCCCTCCGGGATTGTACACAATGCTTCTCTATGTACAGCGCCCTCCTGGATTGTGTACAATGCTTCTCTATGTACAGCGCCCCCTCCTGGATTGTACACAATGCTTCTCTATGTACAGCGCCCTCCTGGATTGTGCACAATGCTTCTCTATGTACAGCGCCCCCTCCGGGATTGTACACAATGCTTCTCTATGTACAGCGCCCTCCTGGATTGTGTACAATGCTTCTCTATGTACAGCGCCCTCCTGGATTGTGCACAATGCTTCTCTATGTACAGCGCCCTCCTGGATTGTGTACAATGCTTCTCTATGTACAGCGCCCCCTCCTGGATTGTACACAATGCTTCTCTATGTACAGCGCCCTCCTGGATTGTGTACAATGCTTCTCTATGTACAGTGCCCTCCTGGATTGTACACAATGCTTCTCTATGTACAGCGCCCCCTCCGGGATTGTACACAATGCTTCTCTATGTACAGCGCCCCCTCCTGGATTGTGCACAATGCTTCTCTATGTACAGCGCCCTCCTGGATTGTACACAATGCTTCTCTATGTACAGCGCCCTCCTGGATTGTGCACAATGCTTCTCTCTGTACAGCGCCCTCCGGGATTGTGCACAATGCTTCTCTATGTACAGCGCCCTCCTGGATTGTGCACAATGCTTCTCTATGTACAGCGCCCTCCGGGATTGTACACAATGCTTATCTATATACAGCGCCCTCCGGGATTGTACACAATGCTTATCTATATACAGCGCCCTCCGGGATTGTGCACAATGCTTCTCTATATACAGCGCCCTCCGGGATTGTACACAATGCTTATCTATGTACAGCGCCCTCCTGGATTGTGCACAATGCTTCTCTATATACAGCGCCCTCCGGGATTGTACACAATGCTTCTCTATGTACAGCGCCCTCCTGGATTGTGCACAATGCTTCTCTATGTACAGCGCCCTCCGGGATTGTACACAATGCTTCTCTATGTACAGCGCCCCCTCCTGGATTGTGCACAATGCTTCTCTATGTACAGCGCCCTCCTGGATTGTGTACAATGCTTCTCTATGTACAGCGCCCTCCTGGATTGTGCACAATGCTTCTCTATGTACAGCGCCCTCCTGGATTGTGCACAATGCTTCTCTATATACAGCGCCCTCCTGGATTGTACACAATGCTTCTCTATGTACAGCGCCCTCCTGTATTGTGCACAATGCTTCTCTATGTACAGCGCCCTCCTGGATTGTGCACAATGCTTCTCTATGTGCAGCGCCCTCCTGGATTGTGCACAATGCTTCTCTATGTACAGCGCCCTCCGGGATTGTACACAATGCTTCTCTATGTACAGCGCCCCCTCCTGGATTGTGCACAATGCTTCTCTCTGTACAGCGCCCTCCTGTATTGTGCACAATGCTTCTCTATGTACAGCGCCCTCCTGGATTGTGCACAATGCTTCTCTATGTACAGCGCCCTCCTGGATTGTGCACAATGCTTCTCTATGTACAGCGCCCTCCTGGATTGTGTACAATGCTTCTCTATGTACAGCGCCCTCCTGGATTGTACACAATGCTTCTCTCTGTACAGCGCCCTCCTGTATTGTGCACAATGCTTCTCTATGTACAGCGCCCCCTCCTGTATTGTGCACAATGCTTCTCTATGTACAGCGCCCTCCTGGATTGTGCACAATGCTTCTCTATGTACAGCGCCCTCCGGGATTGTACACAATGCTTATCTATGTACAGCGCCCCCTCCTGGATTGTACACAATGCTTCTCTATATACAGCGCCCCCTCCTGGATTGTGCACAATGCTTCTCTATGTACAGCGCCCTCCTGGATTGTACACAATGCTTCTCTATGTACAGCGCCCTCCTGGATTGTGCACAATGCTTCTCTATGTACAGCGCCCTCCGGGATTGTACACAATGCTTCTCTATGTACAGCGCCCTCCTGGATTGTACACAATGCTTCTCTATGTACAGCGCCCTCCTGGATTGTGCACAATGCTTCTCTATGTACAGCGCCCTCCTGTATTGTGCACAATGCTTCTCTATGTACAGCGCCCTCCTGTATTGTGCACAATGCTTCTCTATGTACAGCGCCCTCCTGGATTGTGCACAATGCTTCTCTATGTACAGCGCCCTCCGGGATTGTACACAATGCTTATCTATGTACAGCGCCCCCTCCTGGATTGTACACAATGCTTCTCTATATACAGCGCCCCCTCCTGGATTGTGCACAATGCTTCTCTATGTACAGCGCCCTCCTGGATTGTACACAATGCTTCTCTATGTACAGCGCCCTCCTGGATTGTGCACAATGCTTCTCTATGTACAGCGCCCTCCGGGATTGTACACAATGCTTCTCTATGTACAGCGCCCTCCTGGATTGTGCACAATGCTTCTCTATGTACAGCGCCCTCCTGGATTGTGCACAATGCTTCTCTATGTACAGCGCCCCCTCCTGTATTGTACACAATGCTTCTCTATGTACAGCGCCCTCCTGGATTGTGCACAATGCTTCTCTATGTACAGCGCCCTCCTGGATTGTGTACAATGCTTCTCTATGTACAGCGCCCTCCTGGATTGTGCACAATGCTTCTCTCTGTACAGCGCCCTCCTGTATTGTGCACAATGCTTCTCTATGTACAGCGCCCTCCTGGATTGTGCACAATGCTTCTCTCTGTACAGCGCCCTCCTGTATTGTGCACAATGCTTCTCTATGTACAGCGCCCCCTCCTGGATTGTGTACAATGCTTCTCTCTGTGCAGCGCCCTCCTGGATTGTGCACAATGCTTCTCTCTGTACAGCGCCCTCCTGTATTGTGCACAATGCTTCTCTATGTACAGCGCCCTCCTGGATTGTGCACAATGCTTCTCTATGTACAGCGCCCCCTCCTGGATTGTGCACAATGCTTCTCTATGTACAGCGCCCTCCTGGATTGTGCACAATGCTTCTCTATGTACAGCGCCCTCCTGGATTGTGTACAATGCTTCTCTATGTACAGCGCCCCCTCCTGGATTGTACACAATGCTTCTCTATATACAGCGCCCCCTCCTGGATTGTGCGCAATGCTTCTCTATGTACAGCGCCCCCTCCTGGATTGTACACAATGCTTCTCTATGTACAGTGCCCCCTCCTGGATTGTACACAATGCTTCTCTATGTACAGCGCCCTCCTGGATTGTACACAATGCTTCTCTATATACAGCGCCCTCCTGTATTGTGCACAATGCTTCTCTATGTACAGCGCCCTCCTGGATTGTGCACAATGCTTCTCTATGTACAGCGCCCCCTCCTGGATTGTACACAATGCTTCTCTATGTACAGCGCCCCCTCCTGGATTGTACACAATGCTTCTCTATGTACAGCGCCCTCCTGGATTGTACACAATGCTTCTCTATATACAGCGCCCTCCGGGATTGTACACAATGCTTCTCTATGTACAGCGCCCTCCTGGATTGAGCACAATGCTTCTCTATGTACAGCGCCCTCCTGGATTGAGCACAATGCTTCTCTATGTACAGCGCCCTCCTGGATTGTACACAATGCTTCTCTATGTACAGCGCCCTCCTGGATTGTACACAATGCTTCTCTATGTACAGCGCCCTCCTGGATTGTGCACAATGCTTCTCTCTGTACAGCGCCCTCCTGTATTGTACACAATGCTTCTCTATGTACAGCGCCCTCCTGGATTGTACACAATGCTTCTCTATGTACAGCGCCCTCCTGTATTGTGCACAATGCTTCTCTATGTACAGCGCCCTCCTGGATTGTGCACAATGCTTCTCTATGTACAGCGCCCCCTCCTGGATTGTGCACAATGCTTCTCTATGTACAGCGCCCTCCTGGATTGTGCACAATGCTTCTCTATGTACAGCGCCCCCTCCTGGATTGTACACAATGCTTCTCTATGTACAGCGCCCCCTCCTGGATTGTACACAATGCTTCTCTATGTACAGCGCCCTCCTGGATTGTACACAATGCTTCTCTATATACAGCGTCCTCCGGGATTGTACACAATGCTTCTCTATGTACAGCGCCCTCCTGGATTGTACACAATGCTTCTCTATGTACAGCGCCCTCCTGGATTGTACACAATGCTTCTCTATGTACAGCGCCCTCCTGGATTGAGCACAATGCTTCTCTATATACAGCGCCCTCCGGGATTGTACACAATGCTTCTTTCTGTGACTTTCTTTCACAAGATATTGTGACTTTCTGGAACAATCCGTTTGTCGTATTGATATCCAGGGAGAGGCTGTGAAAGGTGAAGTGCGGAGAATGCTGTCCCACCATTCAAGCTGGAAGGAATTCATTCTTTGCACCCTCTGAAAAAGACTCATTCAGTGTGTATTATTTTGATTGACTGTGATTGGCCCTGTCAGTACCATGTGATCACTGTGACCAATCACAGAGATCACATAGTACACAATGAATTGCATGAATGAAATGTGTACAATTGTCATGTGATCTGCTGTGATTGGTCACAGTGGCGGCGGGCGGGCCGGTACACTTATGTGTGGTCCTCTGTGTCCGGTGGATACAACGAGTGGCAGATCATGCTGGAGTGTGGCCCATGGGCCATGTGACCTCATATGAAGTCCACCCAGCATAATAGTGCCCCCCCCCCCAGCTATCATTTTACAATAGGCTGGGCAGGAAGGGGTTAATCTTTGTGACTGAGACCCTTCCATGCAGAAAAGTGTCAGTTTTCTGTGAGTTTTGATCCCTGTGGGTAAAAGGAAGACGTGACTGCGGCTCTGAGGTGCCGATCGATTTCCTTATTTCCTGATCATGACTGAATCTCTCAGACTTTGGACAGGTGATTTCACAATGTACGGATGATGTCATCCTACATGGCCCCGCCTTCTTCCTCTTGCATCATAACGACCAAGAGAACAAATCCAGTAAATGCTCCTTGATGAGCACATTGGTGGACCCAGCTCAGCCTCGCACCCCCTTGTTGTGGCGTCACCCCCAACCCTGTCTAAGTGCTTCCCTCAGATCAACGCCATGAGAAGGATGGGGGAACACACAGGACAGGAGGGGAGCTTCTGAGGTAAGAGGATTTATTGGAATACTCTTAGCTGCTCTGCTGACTAGATTTCTTATCTTGAGTCTGTATATATAGGTGTGATGTACATAGAGAGCATGGGCTGCTGACATTGTGGGGAGCCCCCTAGTCCCCCCCCCCCCACACACACACACACCTTTTATATTTCCCAGCCTCCTCTCTTAAACCCCTACATTCTGTGACCTGTCCATGTTATATGCTTTTCTACCTCATCGATTCCCAGCATGTCTGTGGGGTGTCCTAATCCTTGGGGGTGCTAATCCTGGGTGTGTCCTAATCTTGAGGGGGGTCCTAATACTGGGGGCATCCTAATCCTTTGAGTCCTAATCTTGGGGCATCCTAATCCTAAACGTGCTCTTATCCAGGGGGCATCCTAATCCTGGGACTGTGCTAATCCTGGGACTGTACTAATCCTCTGGGTATCCTAATCCTGGGGATATCCTAATCCTTGGGAGAGTCCTAATCCTGGAGGTGTCCTTATCCTGGGGAGTGTTGTAATCCTGGGAAGTGTCCTAACCCATGGGTGTCCTAATCCTGGGGTCCTAATCCTGGGAGGTGTCCTAATCCTGGAGGTCCTAATCCTGGGAGGTGTCCTAATCCTGGGAGGTGTCCTTATCTTGGGGGCCGTCCTTATCCTGGGGAGTGTCCTAATCCTGGGGGGTCCTAATCCTGAGGGTGTTCTAATCCTGAGGGTGTTCTAATCCTGAGGGTGTCCTAATCCTGGGGATATCCTAATCCTGTGGAGGTCCTAATCCTGGGGATATCCTAATCCTGAGGATGTCCTAATCCTGTGGAGGTCCTAATCCTGGGGGTTTCCTAATCCTGGGGGCATCCTAATCCTGGGGGTGTCCTTGTCCTGGGGGTGTCCTAATCCTGGAAGTGTACTAATCCTGAGGATGTCCTAATCCTGGGGGGCATCCTAATCCTGGGGGGCATCCTAATCCTGGGGGTGTCCTTGTCCTGGGGGTGTCTTAATCCTGGGGGTGTCCTAATCCTGGGGATATCCTAATCCTTGGGAGAGTCCTAATCCTGAGGGTGTCCTAATCCTGGGGATATCCTAATCCTTGGGAGAGTCCTAATCCTGGGGGTGTCCTAATCCTGGGGGTGTCCTAATCCTGAGGATGTCCTAATACTGGGGGGTGTCCTAATCCTGGGGGTATCCTAATCCTTGGGAGAGTCCTAATCCTGAGGGTGTCCTAATCCTGGAGATATCCTAATCCTTGGGAGAGTCCTAATCCTGGGGGTGTCCTAATCCTGGGAGTGTCCTAATCCTGGGGGTCCTAATCCTGGGTGCATCCTAATCCTGGGGGGTCCTAATCATGAGGATGTCCTAATCCTGAGGATGTCCTAATCCTGAGGGTGTCCTAATCCTGGGGGGGTCCTAATCCTGGGTGCGTCCTAATCCTGGGGGTGCCCTAAACCTAAAGGCGTCCTATTCCTGGGGGTGTCCTTATCCTGGGGGTCTTTATCCTGGGGTGTCCTAATCCTAGGTGCTTCCTAATCCTGGGGAGTGTCCTAATCCTGGGGGTGTCCTAATCCTGGGAGTGTACTAATCCTGAGGATGTCCTAATCCTGGGAGAGTCCTAATCCTGGGGGTGTCCTAATCCAGGGAGTGTCCTAATCCTGAAGATATCCTAATCCTTGGGAGAATCCTAATCCTGGGGGTTTCCTATTCCTGGGGGTGTCCTAATCCTGGAAGTGTCCTAATCCTGAAGATATTGCACTAATCCTTAGTGTCCTAATCCTTGGAGTGTCCTTATCCTGGGGGGTTTCCTAATACTGGGGGTGTCCCAATCCTGGGGTGTCCCAATCCTGGAGGTGTCCTTATCCCGGAGGTGTCCTTATCTCGGGGGTGTCCTAATCCTGGAGGTGTCCTAATCCTGGGGTTGTCCTAATCCTGGAGATGTCCCAATCCTGGGGTTGTCCTAATCCTGGGGGTGTCCTAATCCCTGGAAGTGTCCTAATCCCTGGAAGTGTACTAATCCCTGGAAGTGTCCTTATCCTGGGAGTGTCCTAATCCTGGGGGTGTCCTAATCCTGGAGGTGTCCTTATCCTGGGGAGTGTTGTAATCCTGGGTGTGTCCTAACCCTGGGGGTCCTAATCCTGGGGGGGCGTCCTAATCCTGGGGATGTCATAATCCTGGGGAGTGTCCTAATCCTAGGGGGTCCTAATCATTGGGATGTTCTAATCCTGAGGGTGTCCTAATCCTGTGAATGTCCTAATCCTTTAGAGAGTCCTAATCCTGGGGGTGTCCTAATCCTGGGGGTGTCCTAATCCTGGGGGCGTCCTAATCCTGGGGGTGTACTTGTCCTGGGGGTGTCCTTATCCTGGGGACTGTTGTAATCCTGTGGCGTGTCCTAATCCTGGGGGTGTCCTAATCCTGGGGGGGTTCTAATCCTGGGGGTGTCCTAATCCCGGGGGCCGTCCTAATCCTGGGGGCGTACTTGTCCTGGGGGTGTCCTTATCCTGGGGACTGTTGTAATCCTGTGGAGTGTCCTAATCCTGGGGGTGTCCTAATCCTGGGGGGGTCCTGATCCTGAGGCTGTCCTAATCCTTGGAGTGTCCTTATCCTGGGGGTGTCCTAATCCTTGGCTTGTCCTAATCCCAGGGGGCATCCTAATCCTGGGGGTGTACTTGTCCTGGGGGTGTCCTTATCCTGGGGGTGTCCTAATCCCTGGAAGTGTCCTAATCCCTGGAAGTGTACTAATCCCTGGAAGTGTCCTTATCCTGGGAGTGTCCTAATCCTGGGGGTGTCCTAATCCTGGAGGTGTCCTTATCCTGGGGAGTGTTGTAATCCTGGGTGTGTCCTAACCCTGGGGGTCCTAATCCTGGGGGGGCGTCCTAATCCTGGGGATGTCATAATCCTGGGGAGTGTCCTAATCCTAGGGGGTCCTAATCATTGGGATGTTCTAATCCTGAGGGTGTCCTAATCCTGTGAATGTCCTAATCCTTTAGAGAGTCCTAATCCTGGGGGTGTCCTAATCCTGGGGGTGTCCTAATCCTGGGGGCGTCCTAATCCTGGGGGTGTACTTGTCCTGGGGGTGTCCTTATCCTGGGGACTGTTGTAATCCTGTGGCGTGTCCTAATCCTGGGGGTGTCCTAATCCTGGGGGGGTTCTAATCCTGGGGGTGTCCTAATCCCGGGGGCCGTCCTAATCCTGGGGGCGTACTTGTCCTGGGGGTGTCCTTATCCTGGGGACTGTTGTAATCCTGTGGAGTGTCCTAATCCTGGGGGTGTCCTAATCCTGGGGGGGTCCTGATCCTGAGGCTGTCCTAATCCTTGGAGTGTCCTTATCCTGGGGGTGTCCTAATCCTTGGCTTGTCCTAATCCCAGGGGGCATCCTAATCCTGGGGGTGTACTTGTCCTGGGGGTGTCCTTATCCTGGGGACTGTTGTAATCCTGTGGAGTGTCCTAATCCTGGGGGTGTCCTAATCCTGGGGGGGTCCTGATCCTGAGGCTGTCCTAATCCTTGGAGTGTCCTTATCCTGGGGGTGTCCTAATCCTTGGCTTGTCCTAATCCCAGGGGGCATCCTAATCCTGGGGTGTCCTAATCCCTGAAAGTGTCCTTATCCTGGGGGGGTCCTTATCCTGGGGGGTCCTAATCCTGGGGGTGTCCTTATCCTGGGGGTGTCCTAATCCCACCTGTGAAGGGGCATCTCTGTGATGTACAGAAAGTGCTGCAGCAGCGCTGATATTTACAAGGGAGAAAGGAAATGAAATTGTCTGCTTCTTTTCCTTAAAATAAAAAACAGCACAGAGACCCCCCTCCCCGTCCTCCAAGGGTCTGCTAAGTATTTTGGGGGACCTTTGGGGGGTCTGTATGCCGACAATGAATGTCATAAACATTGAACTATCATTCTGATTCTCTGTAGCACATTGGACAGCAAGAGTGAAAACTAAACAATTGCATACCCCCCCCCAATACAAAGAAGACCCTTGGAGTGTGCAGTGGGAGGTACCCCACTAGGGATGAGCTTCGTGTTCGACTTGAACATAAGTTGTTTGTCCATTCGGCGAATTCCGAACGTTACGGGCCGTTCGCGTCAAATTCGAGTGGCGCGTCACGGCCCATAATTCACTGCGGCATCGCAGTGCATTGCTGGCTGATGATTGGCCAAGCATGCACTATGACCCGCATGCTTTGGCCAATCGGAAAAAACGGAGAGCCGTAATTGACCAAAGTCAGGGTGGCTTTGGCCAATTATGGCTGAGGGGGTTTAGTACACGCCCCACACTATATAAGGCCACCTGCGCGGCAGCCTTGTGTAGTGTGCTGCGGCAGTGGAGAGAGATAGACGGAGAGACGGTGTCATTTCATTTCATTTGAAGCTGTAGCAATTACAGTCGGTGTATTGTGCCACCTGCACAGTGTGCACCTAAAGCTACCGCAATTGCTGGTGTTCTCATACTAATAATACTACAGGCAGGCAGGTGATTCTACTAGCTGCAGTATAATCAGTAGATACGTCCCAGATTTGTGCAGCTACATCTCCCTTCAGGCCATTACCATGTCTGGAAGGCCAGCAAGGAGAGGCAGACAGTCACGAGCCAATAAAAGAGGGCAAGCAGGCTCTGTGTCTAGAGACAACAGTGCTGGTCGTGGACGCGGTGCATTGTCATCATCAGCACGTGGCCATGGGACACGCTTGTCAGCGGCGGAACTATAGGGGTCGCTGCAGTCGCACTTGGGACTGGGCCCTGCCGTTCTGCCGCTGTGGGGGGGCCCAAGACCTGGCATCTCCCCTGCACCTCTGGCTGGCACTTTAGAAAGCACTGGGGGAGGTGGAAAGCGGCGATCGGCAGCTCTATGGTGCCTGTGAGCCGCGGGATGTGCCTGGGGCTTGTAGTTCTCTCTTCCCGAGTGTCAGTGTATACAGTGGCGAGGAAAGGGGAGGGGCCTCTGACCCGGGCAGGTATCAGTCTCACTTTCAGTGAGTCGCTCTGCTTGTACACTGTTTCTGATACATTCCCTGGTCAGAGGCCCCTCTCTTCTCCACTGTATACACTCGGGAGAAGAACTACAAGCCCCAGGGAGATCCCCCTGCCTGTGGACAACATAGAGTTGCCGATCGCCGCCTCCCACCTCCACCAGCCAGGTACAGGGAAACCTCTGGAAGGGGGGGGGGGGTCAGCTGTCTGGGTACCCTGATGTAAAGGGGGGCCCTCTGGGGACACTAATGTAAGGAAGGGGCCCTCTGGGGAGACTAATGTAAGAGGGGTTTCTCTCTGGGGACCCTTATGTAAGGAGGGGCTCTCTGGGGACCCTTATGTAAGGAGGGGGCTCACTGGGGACCCTTATGTAAGGAGGGGGCTCTCTGGGGACCCTTATGTAAGGAGGGGGCTTTCTGGGGACCCTGATGTAAGGGGGGGATTTCTGGGGACCCTGATGTAAGGAGGGGGCTCTCTGGGGACCCTGATGTAAGGAGGGGGCTCTCTGGGGACCCTGATGTAAAGAGGGGGCTCTCTGGGGACCCTAATGGAAGGGGAGGCTCTCTGAGGATCCTGATGGAAGGGGAGGCTCTCTGGGGACTCTGATGGAAGGGGAGGCTCTCTGGGGACCCTAATGTAGGGGGAGGCTCTCTGGGGACCCTGATGTAGGGGGAGGCTCTCTGGGGACCCTGATGTAGGGGGAGGCTCTCTGGGGACTCTGATGTAGGGGGAGGCTCTCTGGGGACCCTGATGTAGGGGGAGGCTCTCTGGGGACTCTGATGTAGGGGGAGGCTCTCTGGGGACTCTAATGTAGGGGGAGGCTCTCTGGGGACCTTGATGTAAGGGGGGGGCTCTCTGGGGACCCTGATGTAAGGAGGGGGCTCTCTGGGGACCCTGATGTAATGAGGGGGGCTCTCTGGGGACCCTGATGGAAGGGGAGGCTCTCTGGGGACCCTGATGGAAGGGGAGGCTCTCTGGGGACCCTGATGGAAGGGGAGGCTCTCTGGGGACTCTGATGGAAGGGGAGGCTCTCTGGGGACCCTAATGTAGGGGGGGCTCTCTAGGGACCTCGATGTAGGGGGAGGCTCTCTGGGGACCCTGATGTAGGGGGAGGCTCACTGGGGACCCTGATGTAGGGGGAGGCTCTCTGGGGACCCTGATGTAGGGGGAGGCTCTCTGGGGACTCTGATGTAGGGGGAGGCTCTTTGGGGACTCTAATGTAGGGGGAGGCTCTCTGGGGACCTTGATGTAAGGGGGCTCTCTGGGGGCCCCTTATGCAAGGGGAGGCTCTCTGGGGACCCTGATGTAAGGGGGGGGGGGGCTCTCTGGGGAACCTAATGTAGAGGGAGACTCTCTGGGGACCTAATTTAGGGGGAGGCTCTCTAGGGACCCTGATGTAAGGAGGGGCTCTCTGGGGACACTGATGTAAGGGGAGGCTCTCTGGGGACACTGATGTAAGGGGGGCTCTCTGGGGACACTGATGTAAGAGGAGGCTCTCTGTGGATCCTAAAGTAAGGAGGGGATCTATGGGGAATCTGATGTAAGGGGAGGCTCTCTGGGGATCCTGATGTAAGGGGGGATCTCTGGGCACCCTGATGTAAGGGGAAGCTCTCTGGGGACCCTAATGTAAGGGGAGGCTCTCTGCGGACCCTAATGTAAGTAGGGAGGTTCTCTGGGGTCCCTGATGTAAGTAGGAAAGTTCTCTGGGGTACCTGATGTAAGTGGGGGATCTCTGGGGACCCTGATGTAAGTGGGGGACCCATACTCAGATATGTAATGACATATATATATATATATATCTCATATACATGTGTATGCCCGCCCAAGTGTATGAATTTATTTTCTTCGCTGCTATGGACTCTAGCCCGACATCTTTTGTAGACCTAGCAACAACCTTGGTGGGGGCCCTTCATGGTTTCTTGCACCGGGGCCCTGAAGATGCTAGTTACGCCTCTGACGATTGTCCTTATTTTTAGCAGCTGGACATGTTGAGCCGCATCATGCCGAAGACTTGGTAGAGTGGATGACCAAGCCCTCTTCATCCTCCTCATCCTCTCTCACCCAGGCTCAGGGTACTTTGTCTGGCAAACCAGCTGCCAACGTGGCCTCTTCCCTCGGCTCAATGTCTTCAGTGACTCCTTCCCTAGACCCACCACGTCCTCCTGAGGAGTCTCCTGAACTCTTTGAGCACAGTGTTGGGTACATGCTCCAGGAGGATGCCCAGTGTTTTGTAGGCTCTGATGATGACACTCAGCTAGAGGAAGGCAGTAGCGTGAGCGCAGAGAGGGGGGATGCTCAAGAAGGACAGCAATCTGGCAGTCATGTTCCACAAGCTGCAGCATACTGCCAGGTTTGCTCCAGCGATGAAGAGGGAGGGGATGATGAGGTCACTGACTCCACATGGGTGCCTGGTAGGAGAGAGGAGGAGGAGGAGGAGGAGGCACATGTCCAACGAGGTAGGATGCCCTCCGGGGGCCAGCTTAGGGGCAGCACACCGACTGAATCACACCGCAGAGCTCCGCCTGTGCAGGGCGCTGCCTCTGCGCGTTATTCTAAAAGTTCTTTGGTGTGGGTCTTTTTTGAGACGAGTGCATCAGATCGCAGCGCTGCTATTTGCAACATATGTCTCAAGCGTATCTCGCGTGGCCAAAACATCAGCCGCTTGGGCACCACATGCTTGACCAGACATATGTTGACCTGCCATGCAGCTCGTTGGCAAGCGTACCTCAAAGACCCACACCAAAGAACAAAGCGGACCTCTCCTTGCTCCTCATCAGCTGGCATCTCCAACCCCACTAGACCTTCAGTCCTCTCTGAAACCTGCTCTGAGAGGAATGAAGGTGTAGAATTAGGTGTGTCACAGCCAAGTGCTTCCGGGCACTCTGCTAGCGGTACACCCACGTCCGATTATAGCAGGCAAATGTCCCTGCCCCAGCTGCTGGACCGGCGGAAGAAGTTCACTCCCAGCCATCCACATGCCCAGCGGTTGAATTCTAGTTTGGCTAAACTGCTAGCACTTCAACTGCTGCCTTTTCAGTTGGTAGATTAGAAAAAACGGCCATTTTTAAAACTTTGTTTTGCATTGACCCATGTCCCCTGGGGCAGGAGCCAGGTCCCCAAACCCTTTTTAGGACAATATCTTGCATATTAGCTTTTAAAATTATCACTTTGTATTTTGAACGTTCGAGTCCCATAGACTTTAATGGGGTTCTAAAGTTCACGCAAATTTTCGGTCCGTTCGCAGGTTCTGGTGCGAACCAAACGGGGGGGGGGGTTCGGCTCATCCCTAGCAGACAGTACAGTCTCCATACAATTCAATACAAGGAGATCTTGCTTCTGGTGCCCCTGATCATTATAAGGGAGCCAGTTGGTTGTCCATCCCCCGCCTATAAGAAGTATTGGTTTTGGGTGGACTTATCCTCGGCAGATTTGTTGGATGTTGAAGTTTCGTACATCTGACTTCATTCTTTGTTTCTTTTCCAGGTTAAGATTGGGGACAACGGAGACCATGCAGACCATGCAGACCATGCAGACCATTAAGTGTATGGTCGTTGGGGAAGAAGCTGTAGGGAAAACTTGCCTCCTCGTTTGTTACACAACCAATGCCTTCCCCGAGGAGTACACCCCCACAGTGGTTGAAAGCTACAATGCCCAGATTACAGTGGGTGGAAAAGCCGTGAGTCTGAACATGTGGGACACAGCTGGCCAGGAGGAGTATACCCGTATAAGAGCATTGGTTTACCCCGAGACCAACGTTGCCATCATCTGCTTCGACATCTCCAGTCCATCGTCATACGAGAGAGTACAGCACTACTGGTATCCTGAGGTACGCCACCATTGTCCTAATGTGCCCATCCTCCTGGTAGGCACCAAGAAGGATCTAAGAACCAACGTGGATATCATCAACAGGCTGAATAAGCAGAACCAGCTACCGATCACCTACCAACAAGGGGTCAGCTTGTCCCAGCAAATTCTCGCAGTGAAGTACGTGGAGTGCTCAGCGCTGAACCAAGATGGCGTCCAAGAAGTTTTCTCAGAGTCAGCGAGAGCCGTTCTCAAGCAACTAAAAGAGAAGGGTCCATGCGTCCTTCTGTGAAAAGAAGATGCTTCCAAGACGATGATCTGCTCATTGGGACCTCCTTGTCCCTATATCAGATCACATGACTTTGTCCTGATGAACCCCCAACCTACCTAGACCTCAGGAACCGAAAATGACAGACTCCTCCGTGTGTTCCTTATGTAAAATATCCATTAGACCAAAGAAGCCCCAGATGGAGGTGAATATTTCAGACCTCCAGCAATCTCTCCAATGGTTTTGTCTGTTCCGGTGTTGGGCACAATGTATACAGCATATGGCCTGCTGGCCAGAATATATCATAAATAACCATCATCATATTTCAGAGTGTTAACCCTTGTCTGGCCACACCCTCCCCACCGCTCCAAGGAGCCCATTGTTTCTAGAACCCGCTCACTGTTTTCATGGATATCCCCTCACCTTCAACAAGTGCGCCAACATCTTCAAGGGCCCCAACCGAGCCGGCAGAAGACTAACCTTAAAGACTGTAAACCAAGGAGCTGCTATTGAGTACAGCATATCCATATCTCTCTGTTTCCAGAAGGCTGTGAGAATATAACGGATTTCTCCAATCCTCCATGTTCTTCTTCCTTTCCTTTTTAGCTCTATTTTCGAACATCCCATAATAGTTGTTTGCCCAGAATCGTAACTGCTGAATATGTGATTATCCGATTACTGCTCAGAAATGACGACGCGCCTTATGAACTTTGATCCGATTGGCACATCTTCCTGAAACCGCTCGCTTGGCAAGGTCTTCAGATTTGGTTATGGGATGGCATTATGTTTAGTGGTTGTATTGTGATTGGTTGAATTATGATGAGACCATACACTGGGAGAGATGAACTACATTGGTCTTGGTGTGGTCATTAAACCCATTCTGGTAACACCGCGATCGATTGTGACTGACTGCCGTCTTCTAATAATCTTACCACCTTGAATACAGATATTTGTGGCCTCACAGTTTCTAGGCCTAGCTTCCTCACCACAGGTGTCCTTATCGGCATTGGTGCCATTCTGTTGTTGCCCATTTATTGAGGAGAACTTCAGTTTATTCCGGTTTGGTTAGAACTTAAGGCGGCACTCTAATCATCTCAGGCAGTGCAGGACTTAGGGTGCTGGGGGCCCCTGGGCTTGAGTCACTTTCGGGCCCTACCTTCTATATTAATTTGTCGCCATCTGGTGCCGTAACAATATAATCGATCCAATCGTTATTTGAAGTGCCAAGCTACTTTTAAAAGGTGACTGGTACCGTAGGCAGTGTTAAATGCTAAACAAAGTAATAATCTATTACTGATTGAAGCTTGAAAAGTTTTTTTCCAATAAATAAATAATGATTAAAAAAGTTCAAAGTGATGAAGTGTTTATTGCAACGCACAAATGTCTGGGTCAGAAGGAGAACATAAAACACTTATTGACCTGGAAAACATATTGAAAAACAATCAACTACCTTGTAAGGTTGCAATCATCACAAATCAATTGCAAGAATATAACAAAATAACTCATTGAACAAAGTGCAAGATAAATTGTACATTCTACTCCTCCTGAGTAGGGATGAGCTTCGAGTTCGAGTCGAACTCATGTTCTACTCGAACATTGCCTGTTGGCCTGTTCAGCGAACAGTGAACAATTTGGGCTGTTCCCAGCAAATTCGAAAAGCCGGAACACCCTATACAAGTCTATGGGAGAAATCTAAAGTGCTCATTTTAAAGGGTAATATGCAGGTTACTGTCCTAAAAAGTGTTTGGGGACCCGGGTCCTGCCCCAGGGGACATGGATCAATGCAAAAAAAAGTTTTAAAAACTGCCGTTTTTTCAGGAGCAGTGATTTTAATAATGATTAAAGTGAAACAATAAAAGTGTAATATTCCTTTAAATTTCGTAGCTGGGGGGTATCTATAGTATGCCTGTGAAGGGGCGCATGTTTCTGGGGCTTAGAACTGTCCCTGCACAAAGTGTCATTTCTGCAGGAAAAAAAGTCTTTTAAAATCACTTGCGGCTAAATTGTCGGGTCTCCGTAATACAGAGAACACTCAATGAGTGTTCTCTGTATTAGCCGACAATTCATTCATTCATTGATAAAAAAAAAAAAAAAAAAAGCGTGGGGGTTCCCCTAAATTCAATTACCAGGCCCTTCAGGTCTGACATGGATATTAAGGGGAACCCCGTGTCAAATTTAAAAAAAAAATTGACGTGGGGGTCCCCCCAAATATCCATACCAGACCCTTCAGGTCTGATATGGATATTAAGGGGAACCCCGCATCAAATTTAAAAAAAAATTGACGTGGGGGTCCCCCTAAAAATCCATATCAGACCCTTTATCCGAGCACGCAACCTGGCAGGCCGCAGGAAAAGAGGGGGGGACGAGAGAGCGGCCCCCCCTCCCTCCTGAACCATACCAGGCCACATACCCTCAACATTGGGAGGATGCTTTGGGGGTCTGTGACCCCTCAAAGCACCTTGTCCCCATGTTGATAAGGACAAGGGCCTCATCCTCACAACCCTGGCCGTTGGTTGTGAGGGTCTGCGGGCGGGGGGCTTATCAGAATCTGGAAGCCCCCTTTAACAAGGGGACCCCCAGATCCCGGCCCCCCCCTGTTTGAAATGGTAAGGGGGTACAAAAGTACCCCTACCATTTCACAAAGAAAGTGTCAAAATGGTTAAATAAGACAAACACACTTTTGAAAAATTCCTTTATTAAAAATAAAAAAAATAAAAAAAAGATTCCAGCGGTGCTAATCCACTCTTGCTATCCAGCGACGGGTCTCCGGGGTCCAGCGATGGATGATCATATCCAGCGACGGGGGATCTCTCAGTCCAGCGCTGTCCATGCATTCTTCTTCTGTCTCCACTGCGGAGACACTGCAGAGAGCCGAGCGCTGACATTTCTTATATTGGGAGGGCGGGGCCACCCGTCACCTGACCCCGCCCCTCTGACTCTGGAGAGGGAAGCCAGGGGTTCCCCAGTGACGTGTGGGTGACCCCGCCCCCTCTGATGTAACGCAGGTTTCCGTTACATCAGAGGGGGCGGGGTCACCCACACGTCACTGGGGAACCCCTGGCTCCCTTCACCAGCGTCAGAGGGGCGGGGTCAGGTGACGGGTGGCCCCGCCCTCCTAATATAAGAAACGTCAGCGCTGGGATCTCCGCAGTGTCTCCGGAGTGGAGACAGAAGAAGGATGTATGGACAGCGCTGGACTGAGAGATCCCCCGTCGCTGGATATGATCATCCATCGCTGGACCCCGGAGATCCGTCGCTGGATAGCAAGAGTGGATTAGCACCGCTGGAATCTTTTTTTTATTTTTTTTATTTTTAATAAAGGAATATTTCAAAAGTGTGTTTGTCTTATTTAACCATTTTGACACTTTCTTTGTGAAATGGTAGGGGTACTTTTGTAACCCCTTACCATTTCAAACAGGGGGGGGGCCGGGATCTGGGGGTCCCCTTGTTAAAGGGGGCTTCCAGATTCTGATAAGCCCCCCGCCCGCAGACCCTCACAACCAACGGCCAGGGTTGTGAGGATGAGGCCCTTGTCCTTATCAACATGGGGACAAGGTGCTTTGAGGGGTCACAGACCCCCAAAGCATCCTCCCAATGTTGAGGGTATGTGGCCTGGTAAGGTTCAGGAGGGAGGGGGGGCCGCTCTCTCGTTCCCCCCTCTTTTCCTTCGGCCTGCCAGGTTGCGTGCTCAGATAAAGGGTCTGGTATGGATATTTGGGGGGACCCCCACGTCAATTTTTTTTTTTAATTTGACACGGGGTTCCCCTTAATATCCATGTCAGACCTGAAGGGCCTGGTAATTGAATTTAGGGGAACCCCCACGCTTTTTTTTTTTTAATCAATGAATTAATGAATTGTCGGCTAATACAGAGAACACTCATTGAGTGTTCTCTGTATTACGGGGAGCCGACAATTTAGCCGCAAGTGATTTTAAAAGACTTTTTTTCCTGCAGAAATGACACTTTGTGCAGCGACAGTTCTAAGCAAGGGAAACATGCGCCCCTTCACAGGCATACTATAGACACCCCCCAGGTACGAAATTTAAAGGAATATTACACTTTTATTGTTTCACTATAATCATTATTAAAATCACTGCTCCTGAAAAAACGGCCGTTTTTAAAACTTTTTTTTGCATTGATCCATGTCCCCTGGGGCAGGACCCGGGTCCCCAAACACTTTTTAGGACAGTAACCTGCATATTACCCTTTAAAATGAACACTTTAGATTGTGAACGTTCGAGTCCCATAGACTTTAATAGGGTTCTAAAGTTCACACGAAGTTTAGGTCTGTTCACAGGTTCTGGTGCGAACCGAACAGGGGGGTGTTCGGCTCATCCTTACTCCTGAGTATTACAATACCACATGTGTGGGACTTTTCCACAGCCTGGCCACATAGAGAGGCCCAACATTCAGGGAGCGCCATCATGTGTTCTAGGAGCATAAATTACACATCTAACTTGTTGACTACCTATTACAATTTTGAAGGCCCTGGAGCACCAGGACAATGACACGTGGCACTGATGTGGCACTGATCACACGTGACACTGATGTGGCACTGATGACACGTGACACTGATGTGGCACTGATGACACGTGGCACTGATGTGGCACTGATGACAGATGGCACTAATACGTGGCACTGAAGACACTTGACACTGATAACAGATGGCACTAAAATGCGGCACTGATGACATGTGACACTGATGACAGATGACACTAATATGTGGCACTGCTGACAGATGGCACTAATATGTGGCACTGATGACAGATGGCACTAGTACGTGACACTGATGACACGTGACACTGATAACAGATGGCACATGGCACTAGGGACAGGTGGCACTGAGGACAGATGGCACTGGGGACAGGTGGCACTGGGGACAGGTGGCACTGATGAGACGTGACACTGATGACAGATGGCACTTATACGTGGCACTGGGGACAGATGGCACTGATGACAGATGGCACTGATGACAGATGGCACTTATATGTGGCACTGGGGACAGATGGCACTGATGACAGATGGCACTTATACGTGGCACTGGGGACAGGTGGCACTGATGAAAGATGGCACTTATACGTGGCACTGGGGACAGATGGCACTGGGGATAGGTGGCACTTATACATGGCAGTGGCACTGGGGAAGAGGTGGCACTGGGGACAGATGACACTGATGACAGATGGCACTTATACGTGGCACTGGGGACAGGTGGCACTGATGACAAATGGCACTTATACGTGGCACTGGGGACAGATGGCACTGAGGACAGGTGGCACTTATACATGGCAGTGGCACTGGGGACAGATGGCACTGGGGACAGATGGCACTTATACGTGGCACTGGGGACAGATGGCACTGGGGACAGGTGGCACTTATACATGGCAGTGGCACTGGGGACAGGTGGCACTGGGGACAGGTGGCACTGATGACAGATGGCACTTATATGTGGCACTGGGGACAGATGGCACTGGGGACAGGTGGCACTGGGGACAGGTGGCACTGATGACAGATGGCACTTATATGTGGCACTGGGGACAGATGGCACTGGGGACAGATGGCACTGGGGACAGGTGGCACTGGGGACAGTACTTTACATTGTTTTTTTTTATTTTTTACTCACAATGAAAGGCTGCACGTCGCTCTCCCTCCTCACAGGCTGTCTCTGTGAGGGGGAGAGCCGGCGATGAGAGATGATCTCATGATATCATCTCTCATTGGACACTCAGATCAGTGCTAAATGGCCGCTGCTGTGATTGGCCATTTAGCATGATCTGTGATTGGCTGTGTCCAAGGGACACTGCCGACACAGAACTTCCCCGGTGCGCGCCCGCGGCATGCATCAGTGGAAGTAAACAAGAGGAGGACATCCAGGGACGCCCTCCCAGCAACTGCCGTCCGCGCTGTAGCCTGCTATAGCGCGGATGCCTAGTGCAAAGTATGGGCTCGCGGGGCCCCCTATTGGACGGGGCCCATGGGCTTGAGCCCCATCAAGTCCTATTGAAAGTCCGGCCCTGATCTCAGGTGAAGCCTTATTATAGTAAAAGCTGTGAGGAAACCCTCGTTGTTGTTCTCTGCTTGTCTGAACATTACTTGACAATATACTTTGTTACTTTTCCACAACGTCTCGAGTCTCATTTCAGGGCATCGTAAAGTATTATCACCAATCAATAATGTCTACCTATGGATGTACTTACCCGAGGTGTCAGTGGTGCTGAGGTCTTCCCCAAGGTCAAGGAAAGAACAGAGGACCCGACATAACCAGAGGCTACACTGATCTGCAGCCAAGCCTGATATGCCCCCCCCCCCTTGGGTTTCTGGAGAACTTTACAATTGCCCCATTTCTGGTCTGGTCATTCTGGCCCCATCCACCACTCCAATCCCATCCGGCCCCATCCACCACTCCGATCCCATCCGGCCCCATCCACCACTCCGATCCCATCCGGCCCCATCCACCACTCCAATCCCATCCCAGCTCAATCCACCACCTTGATCCCATCCCAGCCCCATGCAACACCTTGATCCCATCCGGCCCCATCCACCACTCCAATCCCATCCCAGCTCAATCCACCACCTTGATCCCATCCCGGCCCCATGCAACACCTTGATCCCATCCGGCCCCATCCACCACTCCAATCCCATCCCAGCTCAATCCACCACCTTGATCCCACCCCGGCCCCATGCAACACCTTGATCCCATCCGGCCCCATCCACCACTCCAATCCCATCCCAGCTCAATCCACCACCTTGATCCCATCCCGGCCCCATGCAACACCTTGATCCCATCCGGCCCCATCCACCACTCCAATCCCATCCCAGCTCAATCCACCACCTTGATCCCATCCCGGCCCCATGCAACACCTTGATCCCATCCGGCCCCATCCACCACTCCAATCCCATCCCAGCTCAATCCACCACCTTGATCCCATCCCGGCCCCATGCAACACCTTGATCCCATCCGGCCCCATCCACCACTCCAATCCCATCCCAGCTCAATCCACCACCTTGATCCCATCCCGGCCCCATGCAACACCTTGATCCCATCCGGCCCCATCCACCACTCCAATCCCATCCCAGCTCAATCCACCACCTTGATCCCATCCAGCCCCATCCACCACTTCGATCCCATCCCAGCTCAATCCACCACCTTGATCCCATCCGGCCCCATCCACCACCCCTATCTCATCTCTCCCAATCCACCACCCCGATCTCATCTCTCCCAATCCACCACCCCTATCTCATCTCTCCCAATCCACCACCCCTATCTCATCTCTCCCAATCCACCACCCCTATCTCATCTCTCCCAATCCACCACCCCGATCTCATCCCAGCTCCATCCACCACTCCGATCCCATCCCAGCTCAATCCACCACCTTGATCCCATCCCGGCCCCATGCAACACCTTGATCCCATCTGGCTCCATCCACCACTCCAATCCCATCCCAGCTCAATCCACCACCTTGATCCCATCCAGCCCCATCCACCACTTCGATCCCATCCCAGCTCAATCCACCACCTTGATCCCATCCGGCCCCATCCACCACCCCTATCTCATCTCTCCCAATCCACCACCCCGATCTCATCTCTCCCAATCCACCACCCCTATCTCATCTCTCCCAATCCACCACCCCTATCTCATCTCTCCCAATCCACCACCCCTATCTCATCTCTCCCAATCCACCACCCCGATCTCATCCCAGCTCCATCCACCACTCCGATCCCATCCCAGCTCAATCCACCACCTTGATCCCATCCCGGCCCCATGCAACACCTTGATCCCATCTGGCTCCATCCACCACCTTGATCCCATCTGGCCCCACCCACCACCCCTATCTCATCTCTCCCAATCCACCACCCCGATCTCATCCAGTCTCATCCACCACCCCGATCTCATCCCGGGCCCATCCACCACCTTGATCCCATCCAGCCCCATCCACCACTTCGATCCCATCCCAGCTCATTCCACAACCTTGATCCCATCTGGCCCCATCCACCACCTTGATCCCATCCCAGCTCAATCCACCACCTTGATCCCATCCCAGCCCCATCCACCTCCTTGATCCCATCCCAGCCCCATCCACCACCTTGATCCCATCCCAGCTCAATCCACCACCTTGATCCCATCCCAGCCCCATCCACCACCTTGATCCCATCCCAGCCCCATCCACCTCCTTGATCCCATCCCAGCCCCATCCACCACCTTGATCCCATCCCAGCTCAATCCACCACCTTGATCCCATCCCAGCTCCATCCACCATCCTGATCCCATTCCAGCCCCATCCACCACCTTGATCCCATCCGGCCCCATCCACCACTCCAATCCCATCCCAGCTCAATCCACAACCTTGATCCCATCTGGCCCCATCCACCAAATTGATCCCATCCCAGCTCAATCCACCACCTTGATCCCATCCCAGCCCCATCCACCACCTTGATCCCATCCCAGCTCAATCCACCACCTTGATCCCATCCCTGCCCCATCCACCACCTTGATCCCATCCCAGCTCAATCCACCACCTTGATCCCATTCCAGCCCCATCCACCACCTTGATCCCATCCCAGCTCAATCCACCACCTTGATCCCATCCCAGCCGCATCCACCACCTTGATCCCATCCCAGCTCCATCCACCATCCTGATCCCATCCACCACCTTGATCCCATCCGGCCCCATCCACCACTCCAATCCCATCCCAGCTCAAACCACAACCTTGATCCCATCTGGCCCCATCCACCACCTTGATCCCATCCCAGCTCAATCAACCACCTTGATCCCATCCCAGCCCCATCCACCACCTTGATCCCATCCCAGCTCAATCCACCACCTTGATCCCATTCCAGCCCCATCCACCACCTTGATCCCATCCCAGCTCAATCCACCACCTTGATCCCATCCCAGCCGCATCCACCACCTTGATCCCATCCCAGCTCCATCCACCATCCTGATCCCATCCACCACCTTGATCCCATCCGGCCCCATCCACCACTCCAATCCCATCCCAGCTCAAACCACAACCTTGATCCCATCTGGCCCCATCCACCACCTTGATCCCATCCCAGCTCAATCAACCACCTTGATCCCATCCCAGCCCCATCCACCACCTTGATCCCATCCCAGCCCCATCCACCTCCTGGATCCCATCCCAGCTCAATCCACCACCTTGATCCCATCCCAGCTCAATCCACCAGCTTGATCCCATCCCAGCCCCATCCACCACCTTGATCCCATCTGGCTCCATCCACCACTCCAATCCTATCCCGGCTCCATCCACCACTCCGATCCCATCCGGCCCCATCCACCACTCTGATCCCATCCGGCCCCATCCACCACCCTGATCCCATCAGCCCCATCCACCGCCCCAATCTCATTAGGCCCCATCCGTCAGTCCAATCCCATCCGGCCCCATCCGTCACTGCGATCCTATCCGGCCCCATCCACCACCCCAATCTCATCTGGCCCCATTCACCACCCCAACCCCATCCCGGCTCCATCCACCACTCCGATCCCATCCAACACTCGGATCCCATCCCGGCTCCATCCACCACCTTGATCCCATCCCCATCCACCATTCCGATCCCATCCTGGGTCCATCCACCACCCCGATCCCATCCCGGCTCCATCCATCACCCTGATCCCATCCTGCCCCATCCACCATTCCGATCCCATCCCGGCTCCATCCATCACCCCAATCCTATCCCAGCTCCATCCACCACTCGGATCCCATGCCAGCCCCATCCACCACCCTGATCTCATCCCGGCCCCATCCACCACTCCGATATCATCCGGCTCCATCCACCCCTCTGATCCCATCCCGGCCCCATCCACCACTCTGATGTCACACCGGCCCCATCCACCACTGCGATCCCACCCCGGCTCCATCCACCCCTCCGATCCCATCCCGGCTCCATCCACCACCTTGATCCCATCCCGGCCCCATTCACTACTCTGATGTCATTCCGGCCCCATCCAGCACCCTGATCCCATCCGGCCTCATCCACCACTCCGATCCCATCCGGCCCCATCCACCACCCTGATCCCATCCGGCCCCATCCACCACTCCGATCCCATCCGGCCCGTCCACCACTCCGATCCCATCCGGCCCCATCCACCACCTTGATCCCATCCGGCCCCATCCACCACTCCGATCCCATCCGGCCCCATCCACCACTCCGATCCCATCCCGGCCCCATCCACAACTCCGATCCCATCCCGGCTCCATCCACCACTCCGATCCCATCCGGCTCCATCCACCACTCCGATCCCATCCGGCCCCATCCATCTCTCCAATCCCATCCGACCCCATCCACCACTCCGTTCCCATCCCGGCTCCATCCACCACTCTGATCCCATCCGGCCCCATCCGTCTCTCCGATCCCATCCGACCCCATCCGTCTCTCCGATCCCATCCGACCCCATCCATCACTCGATCCCATCCAGCCCCATCCACCACTCCGATCCCATCCGGCCCCATCCACCACCCCGATCCCATCAGCCCCATCCACGCCCCAATCTCATCAGGCCCCATCCGTCAGTCTGATCCCATCCGGCCCCATCCGTCACTGCGATCCTATCCGGCCCCATGCGTCATTCCGATCTCATCTGGCCCCATTCACCACCCCAACCCCATCCCGGCTCCATCCACCACTCCGATCCCATCCAACACTCGGATCCCATCCCGGCTCCATCCACGTCTCCGATCCCATCCAACACTCGGATCCCATCCCGGCTCCATCCACCACCTTGATCCCATCCCCATCCACCATTCCGATCCCATCCCGGGTCCATCCACCACCCCGATCCCATCCCGGCTCCATCCATCACCCTGATCCCATCCTGCCCCATCCACCATTCCGATCCCATCCTGGCTCCATCCATCACCCCAATCCTATCCCAGCTCCATCCACCACTCGGATCCCATGCCAGCCCCATCCACCACCCTGATCTCATCCCGGCCCCATCCACCACTCCGATATCATCCGGCTCCATCCACCCCTCTGATCCCATCCCGGCCCCATCCACCACTCTGATGTCCCCCCGGCCCCATCCACCACTGCGATCCCATCCCGGCTCCATCCACCCCTCCGATCCCATCCCGGCTCCATCCACCACCTTGATCCCATCCCGACCCCATCCACTACTCTGATGTCATTCCGGCCCCATCCACCACTCCGATCTAATCCGGCTCTATCCACCACCATGATCCCATCCAGTCCCATCCACCACTCCGATCCCATCCGGCACCATCCACCACTCCAATCCCATCCGGCCCCATCCACCACCCCAAACTCATCTGGCCTCATCCACCACCCCGACCCCATCCCGGCCCCATCCACCACTCCGATCCCATCCCGGTTCCATCCACCACTCCGATCCCATCCGGCCCCATCCACCACTCCAATCCCATCTCGGCTCCATCCACCACTCCGATCCCATCCCGGCTCCATCCACCACTCCAATCCCATCCCGGCTCCATCCACCACTCCAATCCCATCCCGGCTCCATCCAACACTCCGATCCCATCCCGGGTCCATCCACCACTCCGATCCCATCCCGGCTCCATCCACCACTCTGATCCCATCTGGCCCCATCCGTCTCTCTGATCCCATCCGACCCCATCCGTCTCTCCAATCCCATCTGACCCCATCCGTCACTCGATCCCATCCGGCCCCATCCACCACTCCGATTCCATCTGGCCCCATCCACCACCCCGATCCCATCAGCCCCATCCACCACCCCAATCTCATCAGGCCCCATCCGTCACTCCGATCCCATCCGGCCCCATCCGTCACTGCGATCCTATCCGGCCCCATGCGTCATTCCGATCTCATCCGGCCCCATCCACCACCCCAATCTCATCTGGCCCCATTCACCACCCGATCCCATCCCGGCTCCATCCATCACCCTGATCCCATCCTGCCCCATCCACCATTCCGATCCCATCCCGGCTCCATCTATCACCCCAATCCTATCCTAGCTCCATCCACCACTCGGATCCCATGCCAGCCCCATCTACCACCCTGATCTCATCCCGGCCCCATCCACCACTCCGATATCATCCGGCTCCATCCACCCCTCTGATCCCATCCCGGCCCCATCCACCACTCTGATGTCACCCCGGCCCCATCCACCACTGCGATCCCATCCCAGCTCCATCCACCCCTCCGATCCCATCCCGGCTCCATCCACCACCCTGATCCCATCCGGCCCCATCCACCACTCCGATCCCATCCGGCCCCATCCACCACCCTGATCCCATCCGGCCCCATCCACCACTCCGATCCCATCCGGCCCCATCCACCACCCTGATCCCATCCGGCCCCATCCACCACTCCAATCCCATCCGGCCCCATCCACCACCCCAATCCCATCCCGCCCCATCCACCACTCCGATACCATCCCGGCTCCATCCACCACCCCGATCCCATTCGGCCCCATCCACCACTCCGATCTAATCTGGCTCTATCCACCACCCTGATCCCATCCAGCCCCATCCACCTCTCCGATCCCATCCCGGCTCCATCCACCACTCCAATCCCATCCCGGCTCCATCCACCACTCCGATCCCATCCCGACTCCATCCACCACTCCGATCCCATCCCGGCTCCATCCACCACTCTGATCCCATCCGGCCCCATCCGTCTCTCCGATCCCATCCGACCCCATCCGTCTCTCCGATCCCATCCGACCCCATCCGTCTCTCCGATCCCATCCGACCCCATCCGTCACTCGATCCCATCAGGCTCCATCCACCACTCCAATCCCATCCCGGCTCCATCCACCACTCCAATCCCGTCCCGGCTCCATCCACCACTCCAAACTCATCCGGCCCCATCCACCACCCCGATCCCATCAGCCCCATCCACCGCCCCAATCTCATCAGGCCCCATCCGTCACTCCGATCCCATCCGGCCCCATCCGTCACTGCGATCCTATCCGGCCCCATGCGTCATTCCGATCTCATCCGGCCCCATCCACCACCCCAATCTCATCTGGCCCCATTCACTAGCCGATCCCATCCCGGCTCCATCCATCACCCTGATCCCATCCTGCCCCATCCACCATTCCGATCCCATCCCGGCTCCATCTATCACCCCAATCCTATCCTAGCTCCATCCACCACTCGGATCCCATGCTAGCCCCATCCACCACCCTGATCTCATCCCGGCCCCATCCACCACTCCGATATCATCCGGCTCCATCCACCCCTCTGATCCCATCCCGGCCCCATCCACCACTCTGATGTCACCCCGGCCCCATCCACCACTGCGATCCCATCCCGGCTCAATCCACCCCTTCGATTCCATCCCGGCTCCATCCACCACCTTGATCCCATCCCGCCCCCATCCACTACTCTGATGTCATTCCAGCCCCATCCACCACCCTGATCCCATCCGGCCCCATCCACCACTCTGATCCCATCCGGCCCCATCCACCACTCCGATCCCATCCGGCCCCATCCACCACTCTGATCCCATTCGGCCCCATCCACCACTCCGATCTAATCCGGCTCTATCCACCACCCTGATCCCATCCAGCCCCATCCACCTCTCCAATCCCATCTGGCCCCATCCACCACTCCGATCCCATCCGGCCCCATCCACCACCCCAAACTCATCTGGCCTCATCCACCTCCCCGACCCCATCCCGGCCCCATCCACCACTCCGACCCCATCCCGGTTCCATCCACCACTCCGATCCCATCCGGCCCCATCCACCACTCCAATCCCATCCCGGCTCCATCCACCACTCCGATCCAATCCTGGCTCCATCCACCACTCCGATCCCATCCCGGCTCCATCCACCACTCCAATCCCATCCAGGCTCCATCCACCACCCCAATCTTATCTGGCCCCATTCACCACCCGATCCCATCCCGGCTCCATTCATCACCCTGATCCCATCCTGCCCCATCCACCATTCCGATCCCATCCCGGCTCCATCTATCACCCCAATCCTATTCTAGCTCCATCCACCACTCGGATCCCATGCCAGCCCCATCCACCACCCTGATCTCATCCCGTCCCCATCCACCACTCCGATATCATCCGGCTCCATCCACCCCTCTGATCCCATCCCGGCCCCATCCACCACTCTGATGTCACCCCGGCCCCATCCACCACTGCGATCCCATCCCGGCTCCATCCACCACCTTGATCCCATTCCGGCCCAATCCACTACTCTGATGTCATTCCAGCCCCATCCACCACCCTGATCCCATCCGGCCTCATCCACCACTCCGATCCCATCCGGCCCCATCCACCACCCTGATCCCATCCGGCCCCATCTACCACTCCGATCCCATCCGGCCCCATCCACCACTCTAATCCCATCCGGCCCCATCCACCACCCCAATCCCATCCCGCCCCATCCACCACTCCGATCCCATCCTGGCTCCATCCACCACCCCGATCCCATTCGGCCCCATCCACCATTCCGATCCCATCCCGGCTCCATCTATCACCCCAATCCTATCCTAGCTCCATCCACCACTCGGATCCCATGCTAGCCCCATCCACCACCCTGATCTCATCCCGGCCCCATCCACCACTCCGATATCATCCGGCTCCATCCACCCCTCTGATCCCATCCCGGCCCCATCCACCACTCTGATGTCACCCCGGCCCCATCCACCACTGCGATCCCATCCCGGCTCCATCCACCCCTTCGATTCCATCCCGGCTCCATCCACCACCTTGATCCCATCCCGCCCCCATCCACTACTCTGATGTCATTCCAGCCCCATCCACCACCCTGATCCCATCCGGCCCCATCCACCACTCCGATCCCATCCGGCCCCATCCACCACTCTGATCCCATTCGGCCCCATCCACCACTCCGATCTAATCCGGCTCTATCCACCACCCTGATCAGATCCAGCCCCATCCACCTCTCCAATCCCATCCGGCCCCATCCACCACTCCGATCCCATCCGGCCCCATCCACCACCCCAAACTCATCTGGCCTCATCCACCTCCCCGACCCCATCCCGGCCCCATCCACCACTCCGACCCCATCCCGGTTCCATCCACCACTCCGATCCCATCCGGCCCCATCCACCACTCAAATCCCATCCCGGCTCCATCCACCACTCCGATCCAATCCTGGCTCCATCCACCACTCCGATCCCATCCCGGCTCCATCCACCACTGCGATCCCATCCCGGCTCCATCCACCCCTCCGATCCCATCCCGGCTCCATCCACCACCTTGATCCCATCCCGGCCTCATCCGTCACTCCGATCCAATCCTGGCTCCATCCACCACTCCAATCCCATCCCGGCTCCATCCACCACCCCAATCTCATCTGGCCCCATTCACCACCCAATCCCATCCCGGCTCCATCCATCACCCTGATCCCATCCTGCCCCATCCACCATTCCGATCCCATCCCGGCTCCATCTATCACCCCAATCCTATTCTAGCTCCATCCACCACTCGGATCCCATGCCAGCCCCATCCACCCCTCTGATCCCATCCCGGCCCCATCCACCACTCTGATGTCACCCCGGCCCCATCCACCACTGCGATCCCATCCCGGCTCCATCCACCACCTTGATCCCATTCCGGCCCCATCCACTACTCTGATGTCATTCCAGCCCCATCCACCACCCTGATCCCATCCGGCCTCATCCACCACTCCGATCCCATCCGGCCCCATCCACCACCCTGATCCCATCCGGCCCCATCTACCACTCCGATCCCATCCGGCCCCATCCACCACTCTAATCCCATCCGGCCCCATCCACCACCCCAATCCCATCCCGCCCCATCCACCACTCCGAACCCATCCTGGCTCCATCCACCACCCCGATCCCATTCGGCCCCATCCACCATTCCGATCCCATCCCGGCTCCATCTATCACCCCAATCCTATCCTAGCTCCATCCACCACTCGGATCCCATGCTAGCCCCATCCACCACCCTAATCTCATCCCGGCCCCATCCACCACTCCGATATCATCCGGCTCCATCCACCCCTCTGATCCCATCCCGGCCCCATCCACCACTCTGATGTCACCCCGGCCCCATCCACCACTGCGATCCCATCCCGGCTCCATCCACCCCTTCGATTCCATCCCGGCTCCATCCACCACCTTGATCCCATCCCGCCCCCATCCACTACTCTGATGTCATTCCAGCCCCATCCACCACCCTGATCCCATCCGGCCCCATCCACCACTCCGATCCCATCCGGCCCCATCCACCACTCCGATCCCATCTGGCCCCATCCACCACTCTGATCCCATTCGGCCCCATCCACCACTCCGATCTAATCCGGCTCTATCCACCACCCTGATCCCATCCAGCCCCATCCACCTCTCCAATCCCATCCGGCCCCATCCACCACTCCGATCCCATCCGGCCCCATCCACCACCCCAAACTCATCTGGCCTCATCCACCTCCCCGACCCCATCCCGGCCCCATCCACCACTCCGACCCCATCCCGGTTCCATCCACCACTCCAATCCCATCCGGCCCCATCCACCACTCCAATCCCATCCCGGCTCCATCCACCACTCCGATCCAATCCTGGCTCCATCCACCACTCCGATCCCATCCCGGCTCCATCCACCACTGCGATCCCATCCCGGCTCCATCCACCCCTCCGATCCCATCCCGGCTCCATCCACCACCTTGATCCCATCCCGGCCCCATCCACCACTCCGATCCAATCCTGGCTCCATCCACCACTCCAATCCCATCCCGGCTCCATCCACCACCCCAATCTCATCTGGCCCCATTCACCACCCGATCCCATCCCGGCTCCATCCATCACCCTGATCCCATCCTGCCCCATCCACCATTCCGATCCCATCCCGGCTCCATCTATCACCCCAATCCTATTCTAGCTCCATCCACCACTCGGATCCCATGCCAGCCCCATCCACCACCCTGATCTCATCCCGGCCCCATCCACCACTCCGATATCATCCGGCTCCATCCACCCCTCTGATCCCATCCCGGCCCCATCCACCACTCTGATGTCACCCCGGCCCCATCCACCACTGCGATCCCATCCCGGCTCCATCCACCACCTTGATCCCATTCCGGCCCCATCCACTACTCTGATGTCATTCCAGCCCCATCCACCACCCTGATCCCATCCGGCCTCATCCACCACTCCGATCCCATCCGGCCCCATCCACCACCCTGATCCCATCCGGCCCCATCTACCACTCCGATCCCATCCGGCCCCATCCACCACTCCAATCCCATCCGGCCCCATCCACCACCCCAATCCCATCCCGCCCCATCCACCACTCCGATCCCATCCTGGCTCCATCCACCACCCCGATCCCATTCGGCCCCATCCACCACTCCGATCTAATCCGGCTCTATCCATCACCCTGATCCCATCCAGCCCCATCCACCTCTTCGATCCCATCCAGCCCCATCCACCACCCCAAACTCATCTGGCCTCATCCACCTCCCCGACCCCATCCCGGCCCCATCCACCACTCCGACCCCATCCCGGTTCCATCCACCACTCCGATCCCATCCGGCCCCATCCACCACTCCAATCCCATCCCGGCTCCATCCACCACTTCGATCCAATCCTGGCTCCATCCACCACTCCGATCCCATCCCGGCTCCATCCACCACTGCGATCCCATCCCGGCTCCATCCACCCCTCCGATCCCATCCCGGCTCCATCCACCACCTTGATCCCATACCGGCCCCATCCACTACTCTGATGTCATCCCAGCCCCATCCACCACCCTGATCCCATCCGGCCCCATCCACCACTCCGATCCCATTCGGCCCCATCCACCACCCTGATCCCATCCACCACTCCGATCCCATCCGGCCCCATCCACCACTGCAATCCCATCCGGCCCCATCCACCACCCCAATCCCATCCCGCCCCATCCACCACTCCGATCCCATCCCAGCTCCATCCACCACCCCAATCCCATCTGGCCCCATCCACCACTCCGATCTAATCCGGCTCTATCCACCACCATGATCCCATCCAGCCCCATCCACCACTCCAATCCCATCCGGCCCCATCCACCACCCTGATCCCATCCGGCCCTATCCACCACTCCGATCTCATCCGGCCCCATCCACCACTCCAATCCCATCCGACCCCATCCACCACCCCAATCCCATCCCGCCCCATCCACCACTCCGATACCATCCCGGCTCCATCCATCACCCTGATCCCATCCAGCCCCATCCACCTCTCCGATCCCATCCGGCCCCATCCACCACTCCGATCCCATCCGGCTCCATCCACCACCCCAAACTCATCTGGCCTCATCCACCACCCCGACCCCATCCCGGCCCCATCCACCACTCCGACCCCATCCCGGTTCCATCCACCACTCCAATCCCATCCGGCCCTATCCATCACTCCAATCCCATCCCGGCTCCATCCACCACTCCGATCCAATCCTGGCTCCATCCACCACTCCGATCCCATCCCGGCTCCATCCACCACTGCGATCCCATCCCGGCTCCATCCACCCCTCCGATCCCATCCCGGCTCCATCCACCACCTTGATCCCATCCCGGCCCCATCCACTACTCTGATGTCATCCCAGCCCCATCCACCACCCTGATCCCATCCGGCCCCATTCACCACTCCGATCCCATTCGGCCCCATCCACCACCCTGATCCCATCCGGCCCCATCCACCACTCCGATCCCATCTGGCCCCATCCACCACTCCAATCCCATCCGGCCCCATCCACCACCCCAATCCCATCCCGCCCCATCCACCACTCCGATCCCATCCCAGCTCCATCCACCACCCAGATCCCATCCGGCCCCATCCACCACTCCGATCTAATCCGGCTCTATCTACCACCCTGATCCCATCCAGCCCCATCCACCACTCCGATCCCATCCGGCCCCATCCACCACTCCGATCCCATCCGGCCCCATCCACCACCCCAAACTCATCTGGCCTCATCCACCACCCCGACCCCATCCCGGCCCCATCCACCACTCCGATCCCATCCCGGTTCCATCCACCACTCCGATCCCATCCGGCCCCAACCACCGCTCCGATCCCATCCGGCCCCATCCACCACTCCGATCCCATCCGGCCCCATCCACCACTCCGATCCCATCCGGCCCCATTCACCACTCCGATCCCATCCGGCCCCAACCACTGCTCCGATTCCATCCGGCCCCATCCACCACTCCGATACCATCCGGCCCCATCCACCACTCCGATCCCATCCGGCCCCATCCACCACTCCGATCCCATCTTGCCCCATACACCACCACAAACTCATCTGGCCTCATCCACCACCCCGACCCCATCCCGGCCCCATCCACCACTCCGATCCCATCCCAGCTCCATCCACCACTCCAATCTCATCCCGGCTCCATCCACCATTCCGATCCCATCCCGGCTCCATCCACCACTCCAATCCCATCCCGGCTCCATCCACCACTCCAATCCCATCCCGGCTCCATCCACCACTCCGATCCCATCCCGGCTCCATCCACCACTCTGATCCAATCTAGCCCCATCCATCTCAGCGGTGATCAGGGACACTGACTGGTGACAACATTTATTTTTTCAATTTTGTTATTTTTTTTCTTTTCAATCGAATCCCCCCCCCCCATTTTTTTTTTTACTGCAGCTCTCTGACATGTCGATCAATTTGTATGACTTGTCTGCCCCCCCCCCACCTAATACTGGCTGTCTGGCACCCCCCTCCCTTCCTTATTTCCTGCTCATGCCTGAATCTCTCAGACTTTGGACGGGTGTTGTGGCGTCACCCCCAACCCCCAACCCTGTCTAAGTGCTTCCCTCAGATCAACGCCATGAGAAGGATGGGGGGACACACAGGACAGGAGGGGAGCTTCCGAGGTAAGAGGATTTATTATAATACTAGACATGTGCAGGAGGAAAACTATTTAGCTTTTTTCGATTCGTTATTTTACTAAATTCAATTAGTTAATTTTGTTGCATTCATTTTGGGGATTATTTTGTTTCGTATTAAAAAAAAATTGAACTCGAAAAAATTCGTCCGAATTAAAAAAAAAATAAAAAATGGACCGAATTTGAAAATAACAATCAAATTCGAAAATATTCTACCACAAAAAAGTATATTAGAATAGAAAATAATAGAAAAGAATAGAATGGAAAAACAACAGGACATTATATTTTTTTTCTATTCTTTTCTATTATTTTAGTTTCCATTATTTTGAATTCTTTTCCAATCTATTCAAAATTCCAATTTGAGAAGACAGAGTCAATTTTATTTTATTATATTCTATTCTTTAATATTTTTCTTTATTTTTATTTTATTGCTTTATTATTTTATATTCTATTTTATTGTGTTCTTTTAAAAAAAAAACATTCAATTTTTTTCGAATTCGATCCGAATTTGTTTTCCAATTTGATTCGATTCGAATTTCGTCTGTTTTTGTTTACTCTAATCGTTATTTCGGATTCGTTTAAATTCGTTACTATTGTAATTTGGTAATTGGGATGCATGCGAATTTCTGAATAATGAAAGATTTGTCTGAATTTTGATTCAGAATGAAATGATATGCACATGTCTATGGAATACTCTTAGCTGCTCTGCTGACTACATTCCTGATATAAAGGTGTGATGTACATAGAAGGCTGACATTGTGGAGAGCCCCCCTAGTTCTCTTCCCCCCCTCATCTCTTATAATTCCCACTCATCTCTCCCCCCCCTTGACCTGTACCTGTTGTATGCTTATTCCTTTCAATAACATGACTGGGGGCATCCTAATCCTGGGGGGTTCTTATCCTGTGTGCTCCTAATCCTGGGGGGTCCTTATCCTGTGTGCTCCTAATTCTGGGGGGTCCTTATCCTGGGGGCATCCTAATCCTGGGGGATGCCAGTCTTGGGGGGTCCTTATCCTGGGTCTGCTAAGTGTTTGGGGGACTCTTGGAGGGGTCTGAGTTCTGGCAATGAATGTCATAAACATTGAAACTATCATTTTTTCTTTGTAAATATCAGGACAAGACACACCCTCTTCACAGGACACATCCCCTTCACAGGATACACCCCCTGCACAGGACACCCCCCCTGCACAGGACACACCCCCTGTACAGGACACCCCCATGGAGGTCCTATCGGCGGGGGTGAAGATGGAGGTCCTATGGGCGGGGGTGAAGATGGAGGTCCTATAGGTGGGGGTGAAAATGGAAGTCCTATCGTTGGGGGTGAAGATGGAGGTACTACCAGTGGGGGTGAAGATGGAGGTCCTATCGGCGGGGGTGAAGATGGAGGTCCTACCAGTGGGGGTGAAGATGGAGGTCCTATCGGCGGGGGTGAAGATAGAGGTCCTATCGGTGGGGGTGAAGATGGAGGTCCTGTCGGCGGGGGTGAAGATGGAGGTCCTATCGACGGGGGTGAAGATTGAGGTCCTATCGGTGGGGGTGAAGATAGAGATCCTATCGTTGGGGGTGAAGATGGAGGTGCAATCGGTGGGGTTGAAGATGGAGGTCCAATCGGTGGGGGTGAAGATGAAGGTCCTATTGGTGGAGGTGAAAATGGAGGTTGTATAGGCAGGGGTGAAGATGGAGGTCCAATCGGTGGGGGTGAAGATGGAGGTCCAATCGGTGGGGGTGAAGATGGAGGTCCAATCGGTGGGGGTGAAGATGGAGCTCCTATCAGTGGGGGTGAAGATGGAGGTCCAATCGGTGGAGGTGAAGATGGAGGTTGTATAGGCGGGGGTGAAAATGGAGGTCTAATCGGTGGGGGTGAAGATGGAGCCCCTATCAGTGGGGGTGAAGATGGAGGTCCAATTGGTGGAGGTGAAGATGGAGGTCCAATTGGTGGAGGTGAAGATGGAGGTTGTATAGGTGGGGGTTAAGATGGAGGTCCTATTGGTGGGGGTGAAGATGGAGGTCCAATCGGTGGGGGTGAAGATGGAGGTCCAATCGGTGGAGGTGAAGATGGAGGTCCTATTGGTTGGGGCGAAGATGGAGGTCCAATCGGTGGGGGTGAAGATGGAGGTCCAATCGGTGGGGGTGAAGATGGAGGTCCTATTGGTGGGGGTGAAGATGGAGGTCCAATCGGCGGGGGTGAAGATGGAGGTCCAATCGGTGGGGGTGAAGATGGAGGTCCAATCGGTGGGGGTGAAGATGGAGGTCCAATCGGTGGAGGTGAAGATGGAGGTCCTATCGGTGGGAGTGAAGATGGAGGTCCAATCGGTGGGGGTGAAGATGGAGGTCCTATCGGCGGGGGTGAAGTTGGAGGTCCAATCGGTGGAGGTGAAGTTGGAGGTCCTATCCACGGGGGTGAAGATGGAGGTCCTATCGGTGGAGGTGAAGTTGGAGGTCCAATCGGTGGAGGTGAAGATAGAGGTCGTATCGGCGGGGGTGAAGTTGGAGGTCCAATCGGTGGGGGTGAAGATGGAGGTCCTATCGGCGGGGGTGAAGATGGAGGTCCTATCGGCGGGGGTGAAGTTGGAGGTCCAATCGGTGGGGGTGAAGATGGAGGTCCAATCGGTGGAGGTGAAGTTGGAGGTCCAATCGGTGGGGGTGAAGATGGAGGTCCTATCGGTGGGGGTGAAGATGGAGGTCCAATCGGTGGGGGTGAAGATGGAGGTCGTATTGGCGGGGGTGAAGTTGGAGGTCCAATCGGTGGGGGTGAAGATGGAGGTCCAATCGGTGGGGGTGAAGATGGAGGTCCAATCGGTGGGGGTGAAGTTGGAGGTCCAATCGGTGGGGGTGAAGATGGAGGTCCAATCGGTGGGGGTGAAGTTGGAGGTCCAATCGGTGGGGGTGAAGATGGAGGTCCAATCGGTGGAGGTGAAGATGGAGGTCGTATCGGCGGGGGTGAAGTTGGAGGTCCTATCGGTGGGGGTGAAGATGGAGGTCCTATCGGCGGGGGTGAAGATGGAGGTCCAATCGGTGGGGGTGAAGTTGGAGGTCCAATCGGTGGGGGTGAAGATGGAGGTCCAATCGGTGGAGGTGAAGTTGGAGGTCCAATCGGTGGGGGTGAAGATGGAGGTCGTATCGGCGGGGGTGAAGATGGAGGTCCAATCGGTGGGGGTGAAGATGGAGGTCCTATCGGTGGGGGTGAAGATGGAGGTCCAATCGGTGGGGGTGAAGATGGAGGTCCAATCGGTGGGGGTGAAGATGGAGGTCCAATCGGTGGGGGTGAAGATGGAGGTCCAATCGGTGGGGGTGAAGATGGAGGTCCAATCGGTGGGGGTGAAGATGGAGGTCCAATCGGTGGGGGTGAAGTTGGAGGTCCAATCGGTGGTGACACAACGGCTCTGGAGGACTTCCACGTAATGTGCATTGCGTTGCCTTACCTCACACATTTCCTTGCAGGAGGAAACTATTTTTTTTCTTACGATCGCTCTAAGTGGCCATTTCTTCTATGGGAGGAAAGGAGAAGCAGAAGAACTCTGGAAGGTGGAGAGCGACATCTGGTGGCCGTTTTCATATGAACTCGATATGATCCTACGCGGCCCGTTACTCCATAGTGACACCCTTGGTAACGAAGTTTATGATCGAAGCCGATACTAGAAGATTAATACTGCTTTAGTTTCACGGGGGGGGCAATTACTTGTAGGAGGGGCTTAACCAGCATACACCTCAAAAAAAGGGGGAGAGGGATTGGAGGTGTGAGTATTGGAGGAGAGGTGGGGGGGTCCTACAAGAACAACAACCGCCATACGCCGATCGTTAATAAGAGAGGCACGTGGAGCTGGCGAGGGGAGCCGATCTTCACCACACACATACGGGGCGTGGTCGCTTCCCTCGGTGGAGGCGGAGAAGAAAAACATCACATTTAATGACACCGAGGGAACTAGTGGTAAAAGTGGGATATACTGTATACACTATATTCCCAAAAGTATTGGGACGCCTGCCTTGACACACACATGACCTTTAATGTCCCCCCAGTCTTAGTCCAAAGGGTTCAATGTTGAGTTTGCCCTTTGCAGATATAACAGCTTCACCTCTTCTGGGAAGGCCGTCCACAAGGTTTAGGAGGGTGTCTATGGGAATGTTTGACCATTCTTCCAGAAGAGCATTTGTGAGGTCAGGCACTGATGTTGGACGAGAAGGCCTACCTCGCAGTCTCTGCTCTATTTCATCCCAAAGGTGTTCTATGAGGTTGAGGTCAGGACTCTGTGCAGGCCCGTCAAGTTCCTCCACCCCAAACTCCATGTCTTCATGGACCTTGCTTTGTACACTGGTGGGCAGTCATGTTGGAACAGGAAGAGGCCGTCCCCAAACTGTTCCCCCAAAGTTGGGAGCATGAAATTGTCCAAAATGTCTAGGTATGCTGACGCCTTAAGAGTTCCCTTCACTGGAACTAAGGGGCCAAGCCCTGAAAAACAACCCCCCACCATAATCCACCCCCTCCCCCCACACCATAATCCCCCCTTCACCAAATGGTTTGGACCAGTGCACAAAGCAAGGTCCATAAAGACACGGATGAGAGAGTTTGGGGTGGAAGAACTTGACTGGCCTGCACAGAGTCCTGACCTCAACCCCACAGAACACCTTTGGGATAAATTACTGCGAGCCAGGTCTTCTCCTCCAACATCAGTGCCTGACCTCACAAATGCTCTTCTGGAAGAATGGTCAAACATTCCCATAGACACCCTCCTAAACCTTGTGGACGGCCTTCCCAGAAGAGGTGAAGCTGTTATAGCTGCAAAGGGCCAACTCAATATTGAACCCTCCGGCTAAGACTGGGGGGTCATGTGTGTGTAAAGGCAGGTGTCCCAATACTTTTGGGAATATATGTATACAGTATATCCCACTTTTACCACTTGTTCCCACGGTGTCATTAACTGTGAGGGAGCCACACAAAAGGTGTGAAGTCCATAAATAACGTCCACAATATTGACGTTTATGTAAAGGCAGGCGTCCCAATACTTTTGGTGATAGAGTGTATTTCTCCAATTGATCACAGCGCCCCCTTATATTGGGATTGACACACTCGTCATACAGGGATCTTTCATTCTTTTTTTCCAAGGGGGTGAGAGTTGATCTTAATTTTTACTTCTTTTATTTCTAATTTCATTCACATACACGCCGAGTAAGAGTACAAGTGTTTGTATATCCAAGAACGTGGCGGTGAAGTCGGTGTCATCAGTAGTGATCGGGGCGGGTTCGTGAAGGATCGTTTTCACCAGACCTCTTATCCTTCTATGAGGAGGTGAGCGTCCATCTACATAGAGGAAGGCCAGTAGATGTCGCGTCTCTGAACTTCACCAACGCGTTTCATACCGTTCCTCAAAAACACAAAATTCACAACCTCAGGTCCGCTGGCATGGACCAGAAGGTATGTCCCTGGAGAGAAAACTGGGGGGCAGATCCAAAGGGTGGTAATAATTGGAGAGCACTCGGGACTGGTCCGGAGTGGTCAATGAGGTCCACCAAGGATCTGTCCCGGGACCAATTCTGATTCCTGTATAAATGATATGGAGGATGGTAGAAGTAGATCAATCTCTGTGTTTGCTGAAGATACAAACCTAAGCAGGGCCATATCTTCTCAGGAGACTATAGGAACCCTATAGGAAGACCTCAATAAAGTAAAGGGGGGGGGACATGGCAAATGAGGTATATTGGTGACAAATATAAAATAAAAATATGAATGCAAGTTACTCACTAGGGGAAGGACCTCTGGGGGGAGGGGAAGGACCTCTGGGGGGGTCTAGGATGGAGAAGGACCTGGGGGTCCTAGTAGATGATCAGCAATGGCATGCAATGCCAAGCTGCTGCTAACAAAGTCAACAGAATCAGTGGCGTAACTAGAACCTTCAGGGCCCTGATGCAAGAAACCATGAAGGGCCCCCCCTGAACCCCAGCCAGGGCCCTTCCCTCTGAGTCCGGCGGTGGATCTCCAGGGCGTGGTCACAGGTATGACCTTTGTGAGCCCTGTAGTTCCACCACTGGCATCAGTAGTTTTTTGTTTTTTTTAGGTGCCCCATTGGGGGACTGTCCCTAGGCAGGATGGGGTCCCCGTCCCCAGAAGAGATGAGGTCCTTTTCTCCAGGGCAGATGAAGTTACTGCCCCCAGGTAAGAAGGGGTCCCTGTCCCCAGGGGAGATGGGGGTCCTTGTCCTCATGTGAGAAGGGGTCCCTGTCCCCAGGGGAGATGGGGGTCCCTGTCCCCACATGAGAAGGGGTCCCTGTCCCCAGGGGGAGATGGAGGGGGTATGTAATGGTGTGTGGGGGATGGGGTCCTCTCACTCACCATGACCAAGCTGCAGGCCGTGCACTCATCCATGTTGGCCTGGGCTCCATCCAGTGTGCTGGACGGGCGATCAGCATATCTCCCAGAAAGACCTTTCATCATCTGTGTATGACGGGGGAGGGGGGGGGGCTGGCAGACAAGCCTGCAGTGTCCTCCGGGGGGCTCTCATAGGGCTGCACTGCATCTGTGTGCTTAAAGTTTGTTTACCCGGGAGAAGTATGCAGTGCAGTGTGGGCCGGACTCTGGGGGGGGGGGGTGGGACTCTAGCTGGGGAGAACAGACATCGGACTGAGCGGCAATGCATGGAGCAGGAGAGGGGTACTCTGAGGAGCCGGCCGAGGACACAGGTGTGCATGGTGCACTGGTACCCCTAGCTGCCTATGCTGCTGCCGGCCATATGTAGAGGAGGCTGCATGGGCCCCCTGCATCACAGGGCCCGGTTGCGGTCGCGACTGCTGCACCCCCTATAGTTACGCCCCTGAACAGAATATTGGCATTAAAAAGGGGATTCATTCCAGAGATAAAACGATAATTCTTCGCCCTACTAGACTCTGGTCCGGCCGCATCTGGAGTATACTGTCCAGTTCTGGGCACCAGTCCTCAGGAAGGATGTACTGGGACTGGAGAGAGTCCAGGGAAAGGCAACAAGGCTAAAAAAGGGGTCTACAGGAGTTCAGTTATGGGGGATGGAGGAGTTCAGTTATGGGGGATGGAGGAGTTCAGTTATGGAGGAGATCAGTTATGGGGGAGATCAGTTATGGGGGGTGGAGGAGATCAGTTATGGAGGAGATCAGTTATGGGGGAGATCAGTTATGGAGGAGATCAGTTATGGAGGAGATCAGTTATGGGGGAGTTCAGTTATGGGGGATGGAGGAGTTCAGTTATGGAGGAGATCAGTTATGGGGGAGATCAGTTATGGGGGGTGGAGGAGATCAGTTATGGAGGAGATCAGTTATGGAGGAGATCAGTGAGTGAACTGATATACAGGACGGATCCCGCTGTCCCATCATATAATGAATTCAGTTTTCAACTCAATATTATTTATGTAGAACAAGGAATGTTCCTCTGAAATACACTAGGTGGCAGCAGAGAATCAACTGTTCAATAACCCGACATACAGGACAAGAGAAGTAGTACTGTGCAGAGTCCATACATACAGAATAAGAACAGATACCGAGAATTACACCCGACATACAGGACAAGAGAAGTAGTACTGTGCAGAGTCCATACATACAGAATAAGAACAGATACCGAGAATTACACCCCACATACAGGACAAGAGAAGTGGTACTGTGCAGAGTCCATACATACAGAATAAGAACAGATACCGAGAATTACACCCGACATACAGGACAAGAGAAGTGGTACTGTGCAGAGTCCATACATACAGAATAAGGACAGATACCGAGAATCACACCCGACATACAGGACAAGAGAAGTAGTACTGTGCAGAGTCCATACATACAGAATAAGAACAGATACCGAGAATCACACCCGACATACAGGACAAGAGAAGTGGTACTGTGCAGAGTCCATACATACAGAATAAGGACAGATACCGAGAATTACACCCGACATACAGGACAAGAGAAGTAGTACTGTGCAGAGTCCATACATACAGAATAAGAACAGATACCGAGAATTACACCCGACATACAGGACAAGAGAAGTAGTACTGTGCAGAGTCCATACATACAGAATAAGAACAGATACCGAGAATTACACCCCACATACAGGACAAGAGAAGTGGTACTGTGCAGAGTCCATACATACAGAATAAGAACAGATACCGAGAATTACACCCGACATACAGGACAAGAGAAGTGGTACTGTGCAGAGTCCATACATACAGAATAAGGACAGATACCGAGAATCACACCCGACATACAGGACAAGAGAAGTAGTACTGTGCAGAGTCCATACATACAGAATAAGAACAGATACCGAGAATCACACCCGACATACAGGACAAGAGAAGTGGTACTGTGCAGAGTCCATACATACAGAATAAGAACAGATACCGAGAATTACACCCGACATACAGGACAAGAGAAGTGGTACTGTGCAGAGTCCATACATACAGAATAAGAAGAGATACCGAGAATTACACCCGACATACAGGACAAGAGAAGTAGTACTGTGCAGAGTCCATACATACAGAATAAGAAGAGATACCGAGAATTACACCCGACATACAGGACAAGAGAAGTGGTACTGTGCAGAGTCCATACATACAGAATAAGAACAGATACCGAGAATTACACCCGACATACAGGACAAGAGAAGTGGTACTGTGCAGAGTCCATACATACAGAATAAGAAGAGATACCGAGAATTACACCCGACATACAGGACAAGAGAAGTAGTACTGTGCAGAGTCCATACATACAGAATAAGAAGAGATACCGAGAATTACACCCGACATACAGGACAAGAGAAGTAGTACTGTGCAGAGTCCATACATACAGAATAAGAACAGATACCGAGAATTACACCCGACATACAGGACAAGAGAAGTGGTACTGTGCAGAGTCCATACATACAGAATAAGAACAGATACCGAGAATTACACCCGACATACAGGACAAGAGAAGTAGTACTGTGCAGAGTCCATACATACAGAATAAGAACAGATACCGAGAATTACACCCGACATACAGGACAAGAGAAGTAGTACTGTGCAGAGTCCATACATACAGAATAAGAACAGATACCGAGAATTACACCCGACATACAGGACAAGAGAAGTAGTACTGTGCAGAGTCCATACATACAGAATAAGGACAGATACCGAGAATTACACCCGACATACAGGACAAGAGAAGTGGTACTGTGCAGAGTCCATACATACAGAATAAGAACAGATACCGAGAATTACACCCGACATACAGGACAAGAGAAGTGGTACTGTGCAGAGTCCATACATACAGAATAAGAAGAGATACCGAGAATTACACCCGACATACAGGACAAGAGAAGTGGTACTGTGCAGAGTCCATACATACAGAATAAGAACAGATACCGAGAATTACACCCGACATACAGGACAAGAGAAGTAGTACTGTGCAGAGTCCATACATACAGAATAAGAAGAGATACCGAGAATTACACCCGACATACAGGACAAGAGAAGTGGTACTGTGCAGAGTCCATACATACAGAATAAGGACAGATACCGAGAATCACACCCGACATACAGGACAAGAGAAGTAGTACTGTGCAGAGTCCATACATACAGAATAAGAACAGATACCGAGAATTACACCCGACATACAGGACAAGAGAAGTGGTACTGTGCAGAGTCCATACATACAGAATAAGAAGAGATACCGAGAATTACACCCGACATACAGGACAAGAGAAGTAGTACTGTGCAGAGTCCATACATACAGAATAAGAAGAGATACCGAGAATTACACCCGACATACAGGACAAGAGAAGTAGTACTGTGCAGAGTCCATACATACAGAATAAGAACAGATACCGAGAATTACACCCGACATACAGGACAAGAGAAGTGGTACTGTGCAGAGTCCATACATACAGAATAAGAACAGATACCGAGAATTACACCCGACATACAGGACAAGAGAAGTAGTACTGTGCAGAGTCCATACATACAGAATAAGAACAGATACCGAGAATTACACCCGACATACAGGACAAGAGAAGTAGTACTGTGCAGAGTCCATACATACAGAATAAGGACAGATACCGAGAATTACACCCGACATACAGGACAAGAGAAGTGGTACTGTGCAGAGTCCATACATACAGAATAAGAACAGATACCGAGAATTACACCCGACATACAGGACAAGAGAAGTGGTACTGTGCAGAGTCCATACATACAGAATAAGAAGAGATACCGAGAATTACACCCGACATACAGGACAAGAGAAGTGGTACTGTGCAGAGTCCATACATACAGAATAAGAACAGATACCGAGAATTACACCCGACATACAGGACAAGAGAAGTAGTACTGTGCAGAGTCCATACATACAGAATAAGAAGAGATACCGAGAATTACACCCGACATACAGGACAAGAGAAGTGGTACTGTGCAGAGTCCATACATACAGAATAAGGACAGATACCGAGAATCACACCCGACATACAGGACAAGAGAAGTAGTACTGTGCAGAGTCCATACATACAGAATAAGAACAGATACCGAGAATTACACCCGACATACAGGACAAGAGAAGTGGTACTGTGCAGAGTCCATACATACAGAATAAGAAGAGATACCGAGAATTACACCCGACATACAGGACAAGAGAAGTAGTACTGTGCAGAGTCCATACATACAGAATAAGAACAGATACCGAGAATTACACCCGACATACAGGACAAGAGAAGTAGTACTGTGCAGAGTCCATACATACAGAATAAGAAGAGATACCGAGAATTACACCCGACATACAGGACAAGAGAAGTAGTACTGTGCAGAGTCCATACATACAGAATAAGAACAGATACCGAGAATTACACCCGACATACAGGACAAGAGAAGTGGTACTGTGCAGAGTCCATACATACAGAATAAGAACAGATACCGAGAATTACACCCGACATACAGGACAAGAGAAGTAGTACTGTGCAGAGTCCATACATACAGAATAAGAACAGATACCGAGAATTACACCCGACATACAGGACAAGAGAAGTAGTACTGTGCAGAGTCCATACATACAGAATAAGAACAGATACCGAGAATTACACCCGACATACAGGACAAGAGAAGTAGTACTGTGCAGAGTCCATACATACAGAATAAGGACAGATACCGAGAATTACACCCGACATACAGGACAAGAGAAGTAGTACTGTGCAGAGTCCATACATACAGAATAAGAACAGATACCGAGAATTACACCCGACATACAGGACAAGAGAAGTGGTACTGTGCAGAGTCCATACATACAGAATAAGAACAGATACCGAGAATTACACCCGACATACAGGACAAGAGAAGTGGTACTGTGCAGAGTCCATACATACAGAATAAGAAGAGATACCGAGAATTACACCCGACATACAGGACAAGAGAAGTGGTACTGTGCAGAGTCCATACATACAGAATAAGAACAGATACCGAGAATTACACCCGACATACAGGACAAGAGAAGTAGTACTGTGCAGAGTCCATACATACAGAATAAGAAGAGATACCGAGAATTACACCCGACATACAGGACAAGAGAAGTGGTACTGTGCAGAGTCCATACATACAGAATAAGAACAGATACCGAGAATTACACCCGACATACAGGACAAGAGAAGTAGTACTGTGCAGAGTCCATACATACAGAATAAGAAGAGATCCGAGAATTACACCCGACATACAGGACAAGAGAAGTAGTACTGTGCAGAGTCCATACATACAGAATAAGAACAGATACCGAGAATTACACCCGACATACAGGACAAGAGAAGTAGTACTGTGCAGAGCCCATACATACAGAATAAGAACAGATACCGAGAATTACACCCGACATACAGGACAAGAGAAGTGGTACTGTGCAGAGTCCATACATACAGAATAAGAACAGATACCGAGAATTACACCCGACATACAGGACAAGAGAAGTGGTACTGTGCAGAGTCCATACATACAGAATAAGAACAGATACCGAGAATTACACCCGACATACAGGACAAGAGAAGTGGTACTGTGCAGAGTCCATAAATACAGAATAAGAACAGATACCGAGAATTACACCCGACATACAGGACAAGAGAAGTAGTACTGTGCAGAGTCCATACATACAGAATAAGAAGAGATACCGAGAATTACACCCGACATACAGGACAAGAGAAGTGGTACTGTGCAGAGCCCATACATACAGAATAAGAAGAGATACCGAGAATTACACCCGACATACAGGACAAGAGAAGTAGTACTGTGCAGAGTCCATACATACAGAATAAGAACAGATACCGAGAATTACACCCGACATACAGGACAAGAGAAGTAGTACTGTGCAGAGTCCATACATACAGAATAAGAACAGATACCGAGAATTACACCCTGACATACAGGACAAGAGAAGTAGTACTGTGCAGAGTCCATACATACAGAATAAGAAGAGATACCGAGAATTACACCCGACATACAGGACAAGAGAAGTGGTACTGTGCAGAGTCCATACATACAGAATAAGAACAGATACCGAGAATTACACCCGACATACAGGACAAGAGAAGTAGTACTGTGCAGAGTCCATACATACAGAATAAGAAGAGATACCGAGAATTACACCCGACATACAGGACAAGAGAAGTAGTACTGTGCAGAGTCCATACATACAGAATAAGAACAGATACCGAGAATTACACCCGACATACAGGACAAGAGAAGTGGTACTGTGCAGAGTCCATACATACAGAATAAGAAGAGATACCGAGAATTACACCCGACATACAGGACAAGAGAAGTAGTACTGTGCAGAGTCCATACATACAGAATAAGAACAGATACCGAGAATTACACCCGACATACAGGACAAGAGAAGTGGTACTGTGCAGAGTCCATACATACAGAATAAGAACAGATACCGAGAATCACACCCGACATACAGGACAAGAGAAGTGGTACTGTGCAGAGTCCATACATACAGAATAAGAAGAGATACCGAGAATTACACCCGACATACAGGACAAGAGAAGTAGTACTGTGCAGAGTCCATACATACAGAATAAGAACAGATACCGAGAATTACACCCGACATACAGGACAAGAGAAGTGGTACTGTGCAGAGTCCATACATACAGAATAAGAACAGATACCGAGAATTACACCCGACATACAGGACAAGAGAAGTGGTACTGTGCAGAGTCCATACATACAGAATAAGAACAGATACCGAGAATTACACCCGACATACAGGACAAGAGAAGTGGTACTGTGCAGAGTCCATACATACAGAATAAGAACAGATACCGAGAATTACACCCGACATACAGGACAAGAGAAGTGGTACTGTGCAGAGTCCATACATACAGAATAAGAAGAGATACCGAGAATTACACCCGACATACAGGACAAGAGAAGTGGTACTGTGCAGAGTCCATACATACAGAATAAGAAGAGATACCGAGAATTACACCCGACATACAGGACAAGAGAAGTGGTACTGTGCAGAGTCCATACATACAGAATAAGAAAGATACCGAGAATTACACCCGACATACAGGACAAGAGAAGTAGTACTGTGCAGAGTCCATACATACAGAATAAGAAGAGATACCGAGAATTACACCCGACATACAGGACAAGAGAAGTGGTACTGTGCAGAGTCCCATACATACAGAATAAGAAGAGATACCGAGAATTACACCCGACATACAGGACAAGAGAAGTAGTACTGTGCAGAGTCCATACATACAGAATAAGAACAGATACCGAGAATTACACCCGACATACAGGACAAGAGAAGTAGTACTGTGCAGAGTTCCATACATACAGAATAAGAACAGATACCGAGAATTACACCCGACATACAGGACAAGAGAAGTAGTACTGTGCAGAGTCCATACATACAGAATAAGAAGAGATACCGAGAATTACACCCGACATACAGGACAAGAGAAGTAGTACTGTGCAGAGTCCATACATACAGAATAAGAACAGATACCGAGAATTACACCCGACATACAGGACAAGAGAAGTAGTACTGTGCAGAGTCCATACATACAGAATAAGAACAGATACCGAGAATTACACCCGACATACAGGACAAGAGAAGTAGTACTGTGCAGAGTCCATACATACAGAATAAGAACAGATACCGAGAATTACACCCGACATACAGGACAAGAGAAGTGGTACTGTGCAGAGTCCATACATACAGAATAAGAACAGATACCGAGAATTACACCCGACATACAGGACAAGAGAAGTGGTACTGTGCAGAGTCCATACATACAGAATAAGAACAGATACCGAGAATTACACCCGACATACAGGACAAGAGAAGTGGTACTGTGCAGAGTCCATACATACAGAATAAGAAAGATACCGAGAATTACACCCGACATACAGGACAAGAGAAGTAGTACTGTGCAGAGTCCATACATACAGAATAAGAACAGATACCGAGAATTACACCCGACATACAGGACAAGAGAAGTGGTACTGTGCAGAGTCCATACATACAGAATAAGAAGAGATACCGAGAATTACACCCGACATACAGGACAAGAGAAGTGGTACTGTGCAGAGTCCATACATACAGAATAAGAACAGATACCGAGAATTACACCCGACATACAGGACAAGAGAAGTGGTACTGTGCAGAGTCCATACATACAGAATAAGAACAGATACCGAGAATTACACCCGACATACAGGACAAGAGAAGTGGTACTGTGCAGAGTCCATACATACAGAATAAGAAGAGATACCGAGAATTACACCCGACATACAGGACAAGAGAAGTAGTACTGTGCAGAGTCCATACATACAGAATAAGAAGAGATACCGGAGAATTACACCCGACATACAGGACAAGAGAAGTAGGTACTGTGCAGAGTCCATACATACAGAATAAGAAGAGATACCGAGAATTACACCCGACATACAGGACAAGAGAAGTGGTACTGTGCAGAGTCCATACATACAGAATAAGAACAGATACCGAGAATTACACCCGACATACAGGACAAGAGAAGTAGTACTGTGCAGAGTCCATACATACAGAATAAGAACGAGATACCGAGAATTACACCCGACATACAGGACAAGAGAAGTGGTACTGTGCAGAGTCCATACATACAGAATAAGAAGAGATACCGAGAATTACACCCGACATACAGGACAAGAGAAGTAGTACTGTGCAGAGTCCATACATACAGAATAAGAAGAGATACCGAGAATTACACCCGACATACAGGACAAGAGAAGTAGTACTGTGCAGAGTCCATACATACAGAATAAGAACAGATACCGAGAATTACACCCGACATACAGGACAAGAGAAGTAGTACTGTGCAGAGTCCATACATACAGAATAAGAACAGATACCGAGAATTACACCCGACATACAGGACAAGAGAAGTAGTACTGTGCAGAGTCCATACATACAGAATAAGAACAGATACCGAGAATTACACCCGACATACAGGACAAGAGAAGTAGTACTGTGCAGAGTCCATACATACAGAATAAGAACAGATACCGAGAATTACACCCGACATACAGGACAAGAGAAGTAGTACTGTGCAGAGTCCATACATACAGAATAAGAAGAGATACCGAGAATTACACCCGACATACAGGACAAGAGAAGTGTACTGTGCAGAGTCCATACATACAGAATAAGAACAGATACCGAGAATTACACCCGACATACAGGACAAGAGAAGTAGTACTGTGCAGAGTCCATACATACAGAATAAGAACAGATACCGAGAATTACACCCGACATACAGGACAAGAGAAGTAGTACTGTGCAGAGTCCATACATACAGAATGAAGAACAGATACCGAGAATTACACCCGACATACAGGACAAGAGAAGTAGTACTGTGCAGAGTCCATACATACAGAATAAGAACAGATACCGAGAATTACACCCGGACATACAGGACAAGAGAAGTAGTACTGTGCAGAGTCCATACATACAGAATAAGAACAGATACCGAGAATTACACCCGACATACAGGACAAGAGAAGTAGTACTGTGCAGAGTCCATACATACAGAATAAGAACAGATACCGAGAATTACACCCGACATACAGGACAAGAGAAGTAGTACTGTGCAGAGTCCATACATACAGAATAAGAACAGATACCGAGAATTACACCCGACATACAGGACAAGAGAAGTAGTACTGTGCAGAGTCCATACATACAGAATAAGAACAGATACCGAGAATTACACCCGACATACAGGACAAGAGAAGTAGTACTGTGCAGAGTCCATACATACAGAATAAGAACAGATACCGAGAATTACACCCGACATACAGGACAAGAGAAGTAGTACTGTGCAGAGTCCATACATACAGAATAAGAACAGATACCGAGAATTACACCCGACATACAGGACAAGAGAAGTAGTACTGTGCAGAGTCCATACATACAGAATAAGAAGAGATACCGAGAATTACACCCGACATACAGGACAAGAGAAGTAGTACTGTGCAGAGTCCATACATACAGAATAAGAACAGATACCGAGAATTACACCCGACATACAGGACAAGAGAAGTAGTACTGTGCAGAGTCCATACATACAGAATAAGAACAGATACCGAGAATTACACCCGACATACAGGACAAGAGAAGTGGTACTGTGCAGAGTCCATACATACAGAATAAGAACAGATACCGAGAATTACACCCGACATACAGGACAAGAGAAGTAGTACTGTGCAGAGTCCATACATACAGAATAAGAAGAGATACCGAGAATTACACCCGACATACAGGACAAGAGAAGTAGTACTGTGCAGAGTCCATACATACAGAATAAGAACAGATACCGAGAATTACACCCGACATACAGGACAAGAGAAGTGGTACTGTGCAGAGTCCATACATACAGAATAAGAACAGATACCGAGAATTACACCCGACATACAGGACAAGAGAAGTAGTACTGTGCAGAGTCCATACATACAGAATAAGAACAGATACCGAGAATTACACCCGACATACAGGACAAGAGAAGTAGTACTGTGCAGAGTCCATACATACAGAATAAGAAGAGATACCGAGAATTACACCCGACATACAGGACAAGAGAAGTAGTACTGTGCAGAGTCCATACATACAGAATAAGAACAGATACCGAGAATTACACCCGACATACAGGACAAGAGAAGTGGTACTGTGCAGAGTCCATACATACAGAATAAGAAGAGATACCGAGAATTACACCCGACATACAGGACAAGAGAAGTGGTACTGTGCAGAGTCCATACATACAGAATAAGAACAGATACCGAGAATTACACCCGACATACAGGACAAGAGAAGTAGTACTGTGCAGAGTCCATACATACAGAATAAGAAGATACGAGAATTACACCCGACATACAGGACAAGAGAAGTAGTACTGTGCAGAGTCCATACATACAGAATAAGGACAGATACCGAGAATTACACCCGACATACAGGACAAGAGAAGTAGTACTGTGCAGAGTCCATACATACAGAATAAGAACAGATACCGAGAATTACACCCGACATACAGGACAAGAGAAGTGGTACTGTGCAGAGTCCATACATACAGAATAAGAAGAGATACCGAGAATTACACCCGACATACAGGACAAGAGAAGTAGTACTGTGCAGAGTCCATACATACAGAATAAGAACAGATACCGAGAATTACACCCGACATACAGGACAAGAGAAGTAGTACTGTGCAGAGTCCATACATACAGAATAAGAAGAGATACCGAGAATTACACCCGACATACAGGACAAGAGAAGTGGTACTGTGCAGAGTCCATACATACAGAATAAGAACAGATACCGAGAATTACACCCGACATACAGGACAAGAGAAGTAGTACTGTGCAGAGTCCATACATACAGAATAAGAACAGATACCGAGAATTACACCCGACATACAGGACAAGAGAAGTAGTACTGTGCAGAGTCCATACATACAGAATAAGAACAGATACCGAGAATTACACCCGACATACAGGGACAAGAGAAGTAGTACTGTGCAGAGTCCATACATACAGAATAAGAACAGATACCGAGAATTACACCCGACATACAGGACAAGAGAAGTAGTACTGTGCAGAGTCCATACATACAGAATAAGGAACAGATACCGAGAATTACACCCGACATACAGGACAAGAGAAGTAGTACTGTGCAGAGTCCATACATACAGAATAAGAACAGATACCGAGAATTACACCCGACATACAGGACAAGAGAAGTGGTACTGTGCAGAGTCCATACATACAGAATAAGAACAGATACCGAGAATTACACCCGACATACAGGACAAGAGAAGTAGTACTGTGCAGAGTCCATACATACAGAATAAGAACAGATACCGAGAATTACACCCGACATACAGGACAAGAGAAGTGGTACTGTGCAGAGTCCATACATTACAGAATAAGAACAGATACCGAGAATTACACCCGACATACAGGACAAGAGAAGTAGTACTGTGCAGAGTCATACATACAGAATAAGAACAGATACGAGAATTACACCCGACATACAGGACAAGAGAAGTAGTACTGTGCAGAGTCCATACATACAGAATAAGACAGATACCGAGAATTACACCCGACATACAGGACAAGAGAAGTAGGTACTGTGCAGAGTCCATACATACAGAATAAGAAACAGATACCGAGAATTACACCCGACATACAGGACAAGAGAAGTGGTACTGTGCAGAGTCCATACATACAGAATAAGAACAGATACCGAGAATTACACCCGACATACAGGAACAAGAGAAGTGGTACTGTGCAGAGTCATACATACAGAATAAGAACAGATACCGAGAATTACACCCGACATACAGGACAAGAGAAGTTACCGTAACCCCATACCCCCCCCCCCACGTGCAGGAGTCCAATACATACAGAATAAGGAAGAGAT